>NC_056736.1:516539861-516622361 GCF_019279795.1 Protopterus annectens
CAGGTCCAATATGTTGTCACCTCTGGTGGGGGTGTTTACCAGTTGATCCAGGGCATTTGAGTTTATAAATTCTAGGAAATGTTGGGCAAGGGAGTTAGTACTTGAGTAGTTCTCCCAGTTAATGTTTGGGTAATTGAAATCACCCAATATCAGGGTGTTTGGTAGGACCTTTATGTTTCCAGTGTTTCCAGAAATGCAGAATGGGAGTCCTGAGACATGGTGGGTGATCTGTAGCAAGCTACAATATAAATTGCAGTTTTTCCCATTGTTAGTTGCACGTGGATGATCTCTGAAGCATTGTGTTGTGCCACTAACCTGGAGGTGTGGGTATCCTTGATAAATATGGATACGCCCCCGCCTTTTGTATTTTGGTCCAGGTTTTGTGGCCGAAATGTATGGTATGAGTTGTAGCCTGATAGTGCTGGGGTGCTCTCTGGAGCCTTAAATCAGGTTTCTGTTACTGCACATATATCAATTTTCGCCATAATGAGGAGTGCCTCGAGTGCGTGCATTTTGAGATTTAGACTTCTAACATTGAGCAGCATTTCCCTCAGTTTTTTGTTACTTGTGCTATTTACAGTGGTGGGTTTGTCTTTTGAGCCTTGCCTAAAAAAGGCACTATGGGGGTGGCAAGAGCCTTGGCCAGTATTCGAAAGCCTAAGGGTGACAGGTGCAAGCCGTCTTTAGTGAATCAGCGTGGCTTGTTGAGCATGTTATTCTAGGCTTACAGACACTGGATCCCCTTTGAATGACACCAGACGCTTAGTCAATTTTTGAAATTGATATTTTTTTCTTTATATTGTGGTATCATTCTTGGTGAGGGCAGGATGCTACTCAAGGTCAGGGTCTTACCAGCCTGGGCTACGTGATCAGGGAGCTCTTCCATGTCTCTTTTCATGTAGTCCAGGGAGGTATGGCCCAGGTCATTCACACAGACATGCACAATGACAGAGTCGCATTTGTACTTGTTCTGGAGTGACCTAAGTGCTTGTGTTGTGGCGGATCCTGGCACCCGACAGGCAGCTAACAGTAACCTTCTTGTTCACCCTAATGAGTGGGACACTGTGACTATAGAGTCACCTATTACTAGTGTGTTGGGTATGTTATTGTGCCTTAAGGGCTGTGATTGTGTGGCACACTGGTTTTGTGAAGTATGCATTTCATGGTATGTGTTGGTGGTGGAGGTTGCTTGGGTGTCTGCCTTGGAGGTCTCTGTTGCTTTTGCAGATTTTTATTTAGAGCCTCTGAGTATGTTTTCGTGTATTTGTGTGTTTTTTGCCGGTGCTGGTTTCATAGGTCTTTGCAAGACTGGTGGTGTGATGCAAGTAGTTCCCTTCTCCTCTTGACTGTCTGATCCAGTCTTGGGTTGAGAGAGCTTAGCCTCCAGTTTGTCTGTATAATTGCATCTCTCGCATGTATTAGTGTTTGGTGGTAGGAGGAGAGAGGGTTGTCTGTGTACATGAGGCAGTTGTAACATTGCCTCAAAATGCCCAGATTCACCAGTTGGACTGGAGAGTACACCTGAAACTGCCCTTTGGACATGCTTGGATAGGTACAGTGAACTGTTTTACTGGTTGGCTGTTAGGGTCGAATAGAGAGCTTTGTCCTTCTCCACAGTAAAAGGGGGGGGGGGGTCTAGTGCTAAGGTTTATTAGTGCTTGATATGAGTTTTGAGCAAGTGCTGGGCTGAGAAGTGAATGGTTTGAGTGCTTAAGTTGAAAGTTTGTCTAGTTCCAAGGAAAAATTGAAGAGTAGACTTTGTGGAGCTGGAATAGTTATACCCTAGCTACCCGGCACACAAAACCTCGCAAATGCGGATTTTATAGCAGGGCAATGAAAGAGACAGAAATTAGCCCAAAATGGCCAATAAACTGCTAATTTCTGGGCAGAAACCACTCCTCCAGGGATAGATAGGCTGCTCAAAGCTCCCCTCTCTCACAAGTGAAAAGAGAAACTTCCTTCTATCCAAGTAAGGTGTGGGCAAACCTAGAAACTTGTAACACAGCCCTGAATTCAGCACTAACCTGAAAACTGAACTATACTAGCTTAGAAAGGTGGGAAAACAAGTATATATTTTTGTTTTTTTTTCAGAAAATAAAGTAGATACAATAAAAAAAACACTTTAAATGCACAAAAATGGCGATCACACTTGAGTATGTAGCCTACAACAGTTAAACAGGTAATTTAAACACAAAAATGATTGTTTAAGTGCAGGCAGTAAAATAAATACAATATGTAGCTGAAACAAGCTTTTTAAATCACAGAAACTCTAAAAATCGGTATTTTATTAGAGATACAGCAGTGCAAGTGCCATTTCACACTAATGTGGTAAACGTATGTTAGAGACTATGCAGACATTACAGTATACAGGTAGTTGAGAAACTTCAGAAACATGAAACACAGACAGTCGCTCAAAAAGAAGAAATAATGGTCCTGTGAATCATCCAGTGCTATTGTTTAAGAAACTGGAAGCAAGAAAGTTAGATACTGTAACTGGAGAAGAAAAAGGACAAAATCAGCATTAATTTCAAAATAGCTGCACGTAGTGACTGCAGTTTTCTGGGTACTGAGACACGAATCTGTAAAATATGTAGACATGCATACAGAAACTATTGCAGTATAGAGCAAGGACACTTAAAGTGGCAGCAGGAGCAACAGGGCTAAAAAAAAAAAAGAAAAAAATATTTGACTAATAATAGAAAAAAAAAAAAAAGTATATTTAAATATGGTACCAGTACAGGTAACCTCGTGTTAACTATAGACTAAGGCAGTTTTGAGAAAATCAAGATTGAATTAGTTTTGAGTTTGTGAATTGTAATTATGCCCTGACTTAGGATGGGTGGTTTATTCCAGTTAATAAACCTCAATTTAACATCTGGAGAAGTTAAAAGGTGAGAAACCATATACAAAGAAGTCAAAAATTTGGAAAATGTACACTTCCTAACATCATTTCTTTCCCAAAATGTGATATGTGAAAGTCCTTTGCAAACCACCTCAATGTAAACCCCTGCAGCTTTTTAACATAAGAAAGAATGCCTGCATGTATACCCTTATTGAAACTCTTAAAGTATTCAAAACTCAATGCCAGAATGACCAAATTCACCATCATTGCTAGAGATGCTATCTACAGTTATACCCACAGATCAGCTTATTCTGTCCCTGTCACCCCAAATAAAACCTTTAGCAGTAATGGTGTTGTGTCTTTCGGCTTTTCACGGTTAGGGGTCGCCACAGCGGAACTCCGGTCCGCTAATGATTGGTACGTCGTGGGTACATCTCTTGAGAGAGTGAGTGACCTCACCATTTCGGTTTAGTGTAAAATATTTTCAGACAAAGGATTCACTGAAAGAAATTCATGTAACAACTTTATCTGCATCATTGTGCAATAAAGTAATTTGGGACCCAAAAACATTTCTTCCAAGATAAGGCTCTCACATGAAGCTAAGCCTTTCTGAATCCCAAGGCTTGGTGTATCAAGTATATATTTTTTATAGCTGTAAGAGGCCACCTCAGTATTACAACAGACAAAATTAGCAGAACACTGTCAATAACCTGTGAATGGAAGTGTGTTCTACAGTGTTCAGCAGTCATAGTCTAGATGTAGGGAGATCCACAGGTAAACCTTGCTTTCCAGGCCAGTACAGAACTTCATTTTTTTCTCATATCTGTTTTTAATACTCTCATGTACAAGCTATAACCGAGTGATCTGATGATGTTAATCTTCTTTCCATTCATAACTGATGGGTTCGGTTCCAAGCCCTTGGAACCGAGTAGGCCTTTTTTCCAAGCTTGCGCCAGCCAAAAAACTCTCGAGCCAAGTCTCCACCCAGAATGCCCTTCTCCCTGTAACGTCAGATCTTGTTTGCCGCGTAGCCGTAAAGCCGCGTTTCAGCCGAGCTCTCAGCGAAGTGGAACTTTTTTTTTTTATATATTTGTGTGGAAATTTTTGGATATCTTCATATTTTATTAAGTGATTAGTATTTCCAGTGTCTTTCTTCTGTCTAACCTTGTTTTTCCACTTTACCCGTTGTTACCATTGGTAAACTTTCAAGTACCATTGTTGATACGGCCTTTTCTTCCTGACCCTTGTGGTATTTCTTCAATACCATAGTTGGTATTGTCTCTCCTATTTAAACTATTAGTTTTGACTTTGCTTCAGGTGTTTCCCTACATACCAGTGTATTGTTATTTTTATGACTTTTTGGAACGGAATTGACTTTATACTAGTTGGATTATACAGTTGGCCTGTGGTGTCTTTTCTATCAAGATGTCGGATAAGAAGGGAACTTCAGGTTTTAAGTACTTCACGTAAGGGCAGGTTATATAATAGTGATTCACATGATGACTGTGTATACTGTTTGGGAGTGCCCCACCTTTCTGTGCAGCCTCCGTATCACATTTGTCAGAGTTTCAGTAAACGCACTCTGAATAAGCGCAAAAATAAACTCATTCTGAAAGAGTTACTGTAGTCTCCCTTCTGCGATGGTGGTCTCAACCCCTCCTACTGAGGACAAAAAGAGATCCCACTCTGTTCCTTCACCATTGGGTGATCAGAGCAAGCCTGGGAAATCAAAGGTCTCAAAGTTATCTTCAGAGCATAAATCTGACTCTACGGCTCCATCTTCCTCGGCTCCGACCATCTCAAACCCTTCAATGCCTGCACCTGTTCTGGCACCATGCCTGCCTCCGGCACTGATTACAGACCTTACTATGCCTATTTTGACTTCGACACTTGTGGTCACTTCGGCTCAGGGCACACCTTCGACTGCTCCATTATCTTCCATTTTTGAACTGACTGTTTCGGCTCCAAGTGCCACTTTGGCACCGACCGTTGTACCATCACTGGATTTGACCCCTTTACTTGCGGTCTCAAAACTAGAGACTTCGGTGCTGGCGAACCTTGCACCATGGACCCGATACTCCCCTTCCCTAGATCCGTTTCTTCGCCAAGTATATAGCCCCTTCATCGAATGTCCTGACTCCCCATCTGGAGTGTCCAATAGATCAACTAGGAGCCTGTCGGAACACGATGTGGTGCATCTTGTAGACCAGCTGCTGTTAGCCAAGGGGATCCCTTCACTTTCTAAGACCCATCCACCTGCAGGACTTGGGTTGTCTTCTCCACGGAATCCATCTTGCAGTCCTCCTTCGACCATCTCGGTTCCGAAGCCTTCTGCTCCGACATCCTTCTTGAAACCCATCACCTTGGTGCCTACAGTGCATCTCACTCCGGCTCAGAGTTTGTCCCTTTGGTTTTCGGTTCTTGCTGAACCGGTCCTTCCTCAATCTGGGGATTGGGGGATGGGCACGTCGGCCGGGGTACAGAGCCGCCTCTCTCCTCTGTTCCATCCTTGGGACCGATAGCCAGGTCCACACTAATCCTGCTTGAGGATCCATCCGTGGGGGCAGGTTTGTCGGAGCAGGGTGTGACCCCCCCCCCCATCCCAAGGTTGTCTTTCTGTGTTCCAGGCTCCCATCCCTCTTCAAGCGGGCCTGCCTTCCGCGTGATGGAGAGGGCTCTTGCTTCTGGCAGCACTCCTTTGATGTCGGAACCCCAGTCTTCTCCCCCTGAGCTACAGCTGTCATAGACCACCCCTCCCGAGACACCGGGCAGAGAAGCCACAAAGACACCCCTGTTCAGGGTACCCGCTCTTCCGGGTCCTCCTCAGAGACCCCCACTGAGTAGCCCCCTCGAAAGAAGATGTGCAAGAGGAAGCACATGGACTCGCCTGAGGAGTCTTTAATGGAAGACATGGATTACGATGATGGTCAAGGGTCCCCACTGTCACCTTCCGATAATGTCTCCTTCGGCGACATCCTAGAAATGTTAAAGCAGAGAGGTGACTGGAAGCCCTCCAACCCTTTGTCTGAGGAGTCCGTGTTCCTGCAAGCTTTTTGCGCCCGGCCTTCTACCTCTTGGGTGACCCCACCTGCAAATGAGCTTATCCAGCTCATTGTGCAGCATGCTTGGAAGAACCCTGATTCCATTGAGGTGATCCCTCGGAGACCAGATTACCCCCCCCCCGAGGAGAACCCGCATTGGTCCAAAGGGTTACCAGCTGATGCTATGGTGGTGGAGGCAGCCACAAAAAAGGACTTGGCTGAGGAAAGTCCTGCTATCCACCCACCCAACAAGGAGTCCCGGGTGGTGGACAGAAATGGGAAGCATGTTTTTGCATCCGGGACCTTTGCTATTCGGTCCCTGAATTGTTTGGCACATTTTACAAGGCTCCAGAGGGACTTGATCTCCGAACTCCCTTGGATGCTCACAGAACAGTTGTCTGACTAGGTTAGGGACAAAGTGGCCTCGCAGCTCGCAACCCTGGAATCAATATCCAAATCGTGCATGAGTTTGCTGTCACATGCGACCAAAGGGGCGGCTAGAGCAGCGGGTTCAAGCATTGTTATGAGGCGTCATGTATGGATGCACATTTGTGACCTAGCGAATCCCTTCAAGTCTTCATTTCTGAATGCTCCCATCGAAGCTTCGTCCCTTTTTGGCTCCAAAATAAAGGACACGCTAGCCAGGTGCGAGCAAGATGGAAAGAGCCCGTCTGTCGTAAGCCTATTGTTTTTCAACCCACAACATACCTTCTCCAGGAATCATAGGAGTGGAAAAATGTGGCATAAGAAAGCAGAGTCCTTTTCGTGCCACACGTGGTGGTGATACCCCCAGAGGCAGAGGGGGTAACCACTCCAGAAGACGCCCTATAGAGGCAGAGGGGGTTCTCATAACCAAGGCTCCAGGGACTTTTTCTCTGGACAGCCTTATCAGTGCTCCTGCGGAGCAGCCTGATTGCTTACCTCTGGAAGCAGTCAGGGGTTCGTTTCTCTCTGCACCAAGCTACCTGGCAATCTATCACCACCGAACGTTGGGTGCAGAGTATCATCACCAGAGGTTACACCATTCCACTTTCTTGTCAGCCAAATTTTTCCAATAAAACTTCCCAACGTTCTACCCAGTCAAAGGGAAATTTTATATAAAGCTGCCTCAAAAAGAGTAATCCAACCAGTCCCACCAGACCAGCGCAGATCCAGATTTTACTCTAGATTCTTTGTGGTGCCAAAAAAAACGGGGACTGGAGACCCAGTTTGGATCTCACCAGCTTAAACAAGTCCGTCACCCAAACCAAATTCCAGATGGTCACGGTTCAGTCCATTCTCTCCTTTTTAAGAGAAGGCGATTGGACATGCTTTATAGATCTCTGGGATGCGTATTACCACATCAAGATGGAGAAACGCTCCAGGAGTCTGCTTTGCTTCCGGCTAGGAGCCAGTCATTATCATTTCCGTGCCCTGATGTTCGGTCTCTCAACAGCCCCCAGGGTGTTCACGAAATGCATGGCAGTAGTAACAGCTCACTTGAGACTAAAAGGATTCTGGGTGTTTCCATATCTGGACGACTGGCTCCTTACTACCCCTACTGAGCATCTTCTGGTAACAGCACTGCATTATACTCTGTCTCTGGCAAAATTGCTGGGAATAATGATACATTGGGAGAATTCAAATCTTACCCCTATACAACAAAGAGTTTATTGGAGCAGTGTTCAATACTCAGTCCTGTTTGGTATCACTCCCAATTCACAGACTCCATCGATTGAGGCTTCAACTCCGGGTGATACTCTCTCCACCAAGAGTCTCTGCAAGGGAAGTTCTTCAGGCCCTAGGTTCTATTGCAGCATCAATCCCAATAGTGCCTCTAGCAAAGCTACGTATGTGGATTTTACAATGACTCCTTCTGTGTCCGTGGTTCCCAAACTATCACCCCTTCAGTTACCAGATTTGAATAACCAGCTCCTGCAAACAGGACCTGCTTTGGTGGATGAGGCCAAACGTAGAACTTCAGAGTAGTCCATTTCACCTCATAGCCATAGTGACCACGGATGATTCCCTGATCAGTGGGGGGGGGGTATTTCCAGGGGAAGATTGTCCAAGGCACATGGTCCACTTCAGAGGCCCACCTGCATATCAGTGTTCTGGAACTAAGAGCTGTGCTGTTAGTGTTGCAGGCCTTCCATTTGGCTCTCCCTTCCGGGACAATTGCAATTCAGTCAGACAATATGTCAGTGGTCTGGTATATCAACAAACAAGGAGGAACCAAGTCCTACCCCCCCTATGTTGAGAAGCCATGAGAATTTGGCAGTGGGCGATAGCTTCCAACCGCTTTCTGATAGCACCGCATATCCCGGGGAGCTCCAACGTGGTTGCGAACAAACTTAGGTTGCATCCTCATGCCTCATGAGTGGTCCCTCAACCCTGAGGTTGCGTCCGTAATCTTCAGCCACTGGGGCCAGCCTTGCTACGATCTTTTATCCTCCCCATAAAACAAGTGCAGCAGCTGTTTTGCCCTACTTCCCCCAGAGGGAGAGTCACAGAGGGATGCTCTGATCCACAATTGGCCCACAGGACTTCTTTGCGCTTATCCTCCCATCCTTCTGATCCCACAATTTCTAAAGAAAGCTCTTTGGTTGAGATGCAAGATGATCATCATAGCCCCGTTCTGGCCTTGACAAGTTTGGTTCCCCTTCCTTTGACCTCACCTGGTATACCTGCCGTGGATTCTGGACCCTCTACCAGATCTGATTACAAATCTGGCCAGTCTCAAGCTGACAGCTTGGTTTCTCCACTTCCACTAGTCGCCAGGCAAGCTAATCTCTCCTTACCTGTTCGAGACATCATTCTGGCCTCTCACAAGCCATCCACCAGAAGACTATATCAAGATAAATGGAAAAGGCTCTCCATCTGGGCCAAGAATAACATGCTACACCCGTATTCGGCCCCAGTTACTGCAGTATAGAGTATCACTTCAGACGAATCCATCCTTTCTTTCCAATGTTGTTTCTGAATTCTCCATTACCAGACCATTGATCTACCAGTGTTCTTTCCGAATTTTGTCAATAGAGGAGAGTATTGCCTTCACTTCTTAGACGTACATAGACAATTGAGATTTTTCCTAGACAGGACCAAACCTATCCATAAATCTGAACAGCTTTTCATCTCCTTTTCTGGGGACAGAATGGGAGAGGATAGGTTACATTATCAAGATGGCTAAAGGGACTGCATACGATTAATCTATTCCCTCAATAGTGAACCTATGCCAAAAGTTAAAGCTCATTCCATTAGGTCTATGGGGACATCTATAGCATTCTATTCCAGGGCTTCCATGGATAACATCTGCACAGCAGCTACTTGAGCTAAGCCTTATACCTTTTGCAGTCATTACAAATTGGACTTTGTCTCCAGAGGGAGAGCTGCCTTCGGCTCAGTGGTACTCAGGAATGTTCTTCCATAAGGGCCGCCCATGGACCTCAAGGTAGTTTGGGATTCTGTCCCATCAGTGATGAATGGAAAGAAGATTATCAACATCAGATAAAGAAGTTATGTTTTACCGTAACGTTCCATCTGTGTTGTTGATCTTCTTTCATTCATCACTTCCCACCTCCCCTTCCCCCTCCAAAGATTACTGGGGGGGGGGGGATGTTTTGGGTCTAAGTGGTGCCTTAGGGTATTTGCGCAGAAATGGCCTTTACTTTACATCTTTTCTCTAGCAAAGTCGATCTGAGGTTACAGGGAGAAGAGCATTCTGGGTAGAGACTTAGCTCGAGAGTTTTTTGGCTGGCTTGAGCTTGGTAAAAAGGCAGACTCTGTTACAAGGGCTTGGAACCAAACCCATCAGTGATGAATGAAAGAAGATGAACAACACAGATGGAACGTTATGGTAAGACATAACTTCTTTTTCTTATTTTCTCCAGCATGGTGGAACTGAAAATATGGACATTTTGGTATGGCTTTAGACATCCTGGTATGGCAGTATCTTGATGGTTGGGGAAGATTTTTCATTTTTACCCTACTGCTAACTTCCCTGCTGCATTCTGCATAGAACATGTAGCAATATCAGTGTGGTTTGTGTTCTTGTTTTGGTGCTAGTGATAACTTGCCTCCACTCCCCTTTATCTTGTTTTCCTAATGTATAGCCCTAGCCTTTATTCTGGCATTGGGCTGATAGGAATTCCACTGCCCCTCTGAGATGGGTGGGCCAGCATTAAGCTACTAATTCCCAACAAATCCTACAGCTGACTTCTCCACTGAGTAAGCTCCCTACTCAGACTTTGACCAGAGTCAGAGCTTCATCCCTCTGCTCCACCATTTTGTGTGAAGGCATCATGGAAATCCTTGTCTCACAGATTGTTTCTCTTTTGAGTAGAGTCGGGGTCTGCATTATGTCTTCTCCATACTCCAGTGTTGCAAATGTTCTTTCTGAAAGTGGAATTGACAAAGGCGCATCTCATCTGCATAGCTGCAAATTGTTAGAAAAGGCTCTTGAAGTCTTCATTACTACAGGTTGTCATATGTAGACCCCCTTGCCGATCATTACAAGTGCAGGCTTTGCTTTTCCAGTAGAGAGCAAGGTATTCTGTCAAAATGTCCTTTTCACCAACGTAGCAGCATGGTATCTGACATACACTCATGAGTTGTGTAGGTCATTAAAGAGGTTAGTTGGTCATCTACTTAAGATCGTACATCAACTTATAACATGCAATGCTACTGATACCAGCAAGGCAGAATATAGATATATGTACCACCCTTCTGTCCATTTTGGCACACTTGCACTCTTTGTATACTTAGCTTTGACAATTCATATGCCACTTTTATCAACTTATTTACACTGGACTGCACATAATTTGCTAGCTTATTAATTTAAATATTGCCTTAATTTTTCCTTGCATTTAAGCTCATCAAAATGAGAGGCAGCATCAGTTTTGAATTTAGATTTCAGGCTAGATACATTTTTGGTCTGTTTGAACCTATAATGTTTGGCTGATTTGAAATTTGTTTTAGAAAATCTTATTTTTCATATTTAAATCTGCTTGGACAATTCTCTGCATTACAGCACAACGGCACGAAAATTACAGAACCAACTGATATTGCCAACATCCTAGCAGATAGGTTCAGTTCTAACTTTATTCCCCTCTCACTCCCTAAAGGACACATATCTATACAGGAAGAATGCAGAGTCCCTGTAATCACATCAATGCAGGTAAAAGCTGCACACTCTAAAACCAAAAACACAGCATCCATGGGACCAGACAACATCCCAGGCTGCATTTTACACGAACTTCAGAACGAACTGGCTCCCCACCTAGGCACCATGTTCAATCATAATCTCATGTCAGGCTTTGTGCCCACTAGATGGCGCAGAGAAACAGTTATCCCACTCCACAAAGGAGGAGCCACCACTGATCCTGGGAACTATCGCCCTATTAGCCTGACGAGCCTGGTCTGCAAGGCCATGGAACATATCATCATGGAACTCATAAACAAAGACATTGGTAACCTCCAAACTCTGGACCCTACCCAGTTCAGGTTTGTGAAAAGCAGATCATGCCTTCTGAACCTGATCAACTTCTCTGAGGCAGTCACCAAAGCCGTAGACGAGGCTAAGGTAGTTCACACAACTTATCTTGACCTCACCAAGGCTTTCGGCACCATCCCCCATTCTGGAATTATAGCTAAACTCACAAAATTAGGTATAAATCCGTACATCACAAGATGGGTTGCCAACTGGCTCACTGACAGAACCCACACTGTAAAAGTTGCAACTCCAAATCTGACTTCAAACTAGTGACAAGTGGAGTACCACAGGGTTCAGTCCTGGGACCTCTCCTGTTTGGTATCTACTTCTCTGAAGTACAGGCCTACACAGAAGGCCTCTGGCTAACTAAGTTCGCAGATGACTGCAAACTAGGAGCCATAGTCAAGTCCCCAAATGATGTGGACATCCTACAGAAGGGCCTCACTTAGATGCCTGGTGTCAGAGGCATGGCCTCAAGCTCAATGCCAAAAAGTGCACTGTCATCCCCTTTGGTAAAAACTCTGTACCCATGAACTACCACATAAACGGCAGTCTATGTAATGCTGAATGTATGATAAGAGACCTCAGGACCCAGGTGGATAGTCTCTCCTTTGATCGTCACAGTAGTCAAGTAAATCCTTCTATGTGGCACACCTCATCACAAAAGGGTTCTCATCCAGGAAAAAAGAGGTCATCGTTCCCCTCTACTCAGCATACAGACCCATTATAGAGTACAACGCCCCTTTTGGAATGTACCTCACAAGACATCTGCAGCAGCTGGAAAGGCCACAGAAGTACCTCACAAAGAGGATTTACTGGCCTCAAACAGATGACCTACACTGACCATCTCAAAAAACCCCAGCTTTACTCTATAGCCTATCGCCTACTCCGAGGAGATCTCTGCCTAACATATAAAGCTATGTTAAACCCAGAGCTGTTGGACATGCTACACCTTAAGAAATCCCAATCCCTGTGAGCTACACACTCTAGAGACCTAAACTTTGTCACCACAATAAACAGGACATGCTGGAGGGATAGATTCCTGTCCCAGAGACTTCCTATACTCTGGAATAAGTTCCCCATCTATGTCAAGCAAAGTTCCTCATTAGCACTCTTCAAGAAAAATCTCGATGAGTGGATGGGAAATAGGAAATAAACCCCAGGGATCACTTGTGACTCTGCTCGACAAGGGCACAGGACATTAGCTTTCTTGGGTGGTGTAAGCCAGGGAACCTTGTTGGCTAGGCTTACTTAGGCCCTTGGGTCGATATCCTAGTACCTGCCTATGAACTTATGAAACCTTACTGTGTCTGAAATTTATTTATTTTTTCTCATAAAATTGTTTTTTTCTGTAAAAAAAAAAATAAAACTTTCCTTTATACCCAACATTGTCAATAAAATGACTGAATTTGGATTGCTCAGGACTGTTCAGCTTCCAATTATCTTCGAAAAAAAAATAAGAAAAAAGAGGTGAGAGAGACTTCTTTTGTATACCTTGGATGTTCTCATGCATCTTGGGTAGTATGTTATTAAAACTGTATTTTTAAGGAGAAAAATACTTTCAAACCCCGCTGAAGGTGTCAAAGACAAAGGAAACCGCAACAGGAAAAAAGACTTCGAAACTCCACCATGGCGATACAGTTCTTCATGATATGATGAAGGCTGAATAGCCGAAAGCGCTTATCAGATGTTATTATTATTCATTTTATTTTGTTTTATTTGAATTTTTGTTTATTCAATAAATAATTTTTATTCTACTGGATTGCCTGTTTGGGACTCTAGGAATTTGAAGAATTGTATCGCCGTGGTGGTGTTTCGAAGTCTTTTTTCCTGTATTTTTAAGGAGGACTGATCAGTTATTTGTCTCATTTGCTAAATATAAAGATATTCCATTTGGAAAATTAGAAAGTGAACTGTAGAGTCAAAGCTGTTTTGGTCCCAATTTTACTAACTAATTTACAAACCTATTGTTTTTTTTCAATTAAGTTAGTTGAAAATCTCTGATTTTGACCCTAAGGTGGCATTAATGTACTGACCTGGCTTAGATTCTTAACTGGTTGTTCATCTTGTACTTGTTGCCTTATCCGGGTCATGGTTCATCCTGCTCCATTCGCCCTTGCTTTGCTCGTGCTTACTCTACTCCCCTACTCCCATTCCCACCCACCCCTGCATCAATTTTCTTTATAGCTATCCGCCCTTCTCCACACCCCTGCTGGCACCTCCCCTTCTTCTCAGTCTTCACTAGTCCTTAACTTCTCTACCCTTTCTACACATCTCCTCCCCTTTTCCTACTTCTCCGATCTTTTACACTAACAACTTCACGTTAGTCCTTGGTCACCTCTCTTTACATTTACTTAATAGAGTTTCTCTTATTTTTCATCTCTACCTTCATAATGCCATTCCCTTCTCTGCACATCCCCCACTTCTGCTTCTCTCGTTTATCACTTCTTATCACACAAATATATCCACAACATCCCCATCTAACATCCCCTCACTGCATCCTACACACAGAAACACAACACTATTCTGAAATATCCCCCACACTCCTAACAACTAACCTTAGTATCCCCAAGATCAAACTCCCACCACTCCACTCATTACATCTCAACTCATTACATCCTAAAACTAAATTTAAACAACATGTACTACACTTATTAAAAATAGTTTTCTCTACTCCTGCAACACCCTACATCTCTCTGGTGACATTCATCCAAATCCTGGATCCCACTGCACTTCACTGTCATCTTTTCTATCCCACTCTATATCCGAAAACTCTAACTGTACCATAAAGCAATTGTCCTTGTATTCCATCAATCTCTGTAGTATTGTCAATAAAAGTAGCGAATGTTGTATTTTGGTAGCTCAGCACTCCTAATATTATAACTATCTCCTAAACTTGGCTTAAACCACACATTTCTGACAAAGAATTTCTGCCCCTAGGCTATAACATCTTTTGTCTCAACAGAACAACCAGTAAAGGAGGAGGCATTGCAATAGTCTACTCTAACAATCTCACCCTGTCTCCCTTGCCTAATCCTCCTTCCTTCCACCCTGGTAAATTGCTGTTTGCCAGCTGTAAACTAAGTAAACATAAAACCTTAATTAATGCTGCTATAGACATGCCAACAAGAGATAATATACCCATACTAGAACAAATCCTGTCCTGGTTTTCCAACAACATACCTAATGAGTGCCCTACTCGGCAATATATACATATCAGTTGGCTATCTCTTAATTCCTCCTGTTGCAGCTCCAGTATTAACCTGTATAGCTTCACCCAGCCACTTTATTAGAAAAAAAAAAAAAAAAACTCCTCTATTGTTGACTGGATTCTAGTCTCCAACACTAATCTCTATTTCACAACCCTTAATCCCTACCTGATGCCATCAGTAATCATTCTGTCTCTGTTCAAAGATTCACTCCTCATTATCCCCGACCACAAAAACTCATTGAATGCCAAAAACTTTCAACTTTCGTCCTGACTTATTGAACAACATCTTTTCATCTGTAAACTGGTCCTTCCATTTTAATCTTCCCCTAGGTGACACTGTCCAAGAATTCAGTGCTATGTTTCTTAACACACTCAACTCCCTTGCCCCTCTTCAGACTAAAAGGGTCAAATCTAGATGCTCCCCTTGGCTTTCACATTACTATAATTTTGCTGCTCTTAGTCTTAAAACTGGAACAATAGAAATGATTTCATTTAAGCTTGGATATCTGTTGGCATGTAAAGTCAATTGGCAAAACAGCTCTCTATACTCCAAGATGTCCTCCCAGTTTCCTCCTCTTCGATTATTTGGACTTGTTCTGAAACAAAAAACTTTAAATGAACATTATCACAACTTTTTGTATGCTTATCCAAAGCATTAGTCTCCACTTCGTGTTAAGTCATAAACATGTTCATGTATACACATTTTTAGTGCCCTCTCAGTTTTTCCTATATAGAAGGCACCACACCTACAAGTGCAAATGTACACTAAACCAACAGAGTTACTCTTATCTGGGACCTCAACTCTTTACCACTGTTTTCCAAATAAATAAATTCAACGTTACTGATAAGTGCACTGTTTACAGCAGCCATATTTAAAGGTATCAGTTTTATTTTGATTGTTGAGCAGAGAACTACATACACTACATTCATATGTATCTTTTAAACAAACACCCTTCCTGTACACGAACTTAGGACTTTTTTTAAAAATCTATTTTAAAAATATCTAAAGTCCCAGGTAGTTGGCTAAGTAATCATTTAAAGTTTTTCTAAAAAAAAAAAAAAAAAAAAAAAGTGCCAAAAAATCCAAGAAACTGTGAAAACCTCTTGGAGTTTAGTGAGCTGTTTTGAATTGAATTTACAAGCCATGCAACAAAGACAAACCAGTACTGGATGAAGTGTCTCTTGAGAAAAGTCCTATTTGTATCCAAAAACACAAAAGAGGCACACCACGATGATTCTTCAGGCTTTAATGGAGAATTAAAAACATCAAACGAACAGCTGTAGGAAGGAGTAAGCGCTTTCACGGTTTAACAATGCTTCTTCAGACTTAAAATACATCTAAAAAAATGTGTTCTTATATACTCATAGTTAATTGAATAATTAAAGCAATTAGAATAATTAAAACTCTATCACAGTCATCCCTTGTTAAAGGTGTATTGCTATGTTAGTAGCTTATATAAAAGACTATATCTTGTGGCTGTATATATAGTAAATGCAATATACCTATATATTATGCAAGACACATCTACTAAAATTAAGAATAGAACAATTTAAAATAATAATAATTAGCAGTACTAATATAAAATAGCCTACAACTTATAAGAACAAGCTAAAAAATGGTGTCACATGTATAACACTATCCTATGTGGCATAGCTAAATCAATAACTAGAATAGTGTATAAAGATAATAATAACAAAATTATTAAACATATATATATATATATATATATATATATATATATGTGTGGAAAATATACATATATATATATAAAAAAATACATATATATAAAAATGTATATGTTAAATGCATTTACACTGAATGTTTGGCTAAGTATACATGTACAGAAATAGTGTATGCAAGTTATATTAACTTGTTTACTGTACATGTATGGATATTAATGACTATAAGGTCTCCCTTTCAGAAAAGGTTTAAGTGATATTTTATCAGAGGCCATGGCCTCTATGTGCTTGTAGCCTTAATATCCATTTGTTTTCCTTTTCTTCAGTGAAGTTCTTTATATCACCAAGTCTATCTGTTTTATTGACTAGCTCAAGTACTTGAAACGTGAATTTATGTTTAGATCCTAGACTCAATACATGTCTGGCTAAAGCATTCCCATCATCCTCTCTATTTATGGCATATATATGCTCCCTAATTCTTTCCCGTAATGTTCTATTAGTTTTTCCTATATAGAATGATTTACATAATGAACATTTTGCCAAATATATCAAGTCCCTGGATCTACAATCAGCATATCTATCAAACTTGAAATTATTACCATTATCGGGATGTGTAAAACTATTTTCTTTTGCTATGTAGCTACATTGATTACAATGTCTGCATGGAAACGTACCCTTCCTTTGTGTTAAAGGGGCTACCTTTATATTATTTTCATAGCAGAGTAACCTCTTGAGGGATTTCATATTCTTATATGTGATATCAGGCCTATCACCTATAATATCTTTTAGCCTATCGTCTACCAATAACATTCCCCAATTATTAGTTAAAATGTTTCTAATAGTATTATTCCTGTTTGTAAAAGGTATCACTATTCTATTCTTAACTGTTCCTGTCTTAAATCTTTTTATACTATTGCCATCTTTGCCAGTCCTATGTAGGAATGGTCTACCCCTACCCTCTCTTTCCAACGAATTATCCTGAAATATTTTGTTCAATACTTGTTTATTGTATCCTCTATTTAAAAATTCATCTCTTTTAGTGTCTCACATTGTTCATGATGTCTCATATCATCTGTTACTAGCCTAGAGACCCTTAATGTCTGACCTCTAACTATATTGGGATAGAGGTGTCTAGGGTGCATACTGTTGTAGTGTAATAGATTATTCTTTCGACAAGGTTTTCTAAACAAATCCGTATTAACAGTGTTCTTATCTTTACTAATGAGAACATCTAAAAATTCTATCCTATCAAATGATTTAGAACATTCAAATCTCAGAAAATCAGTTGTTCCATTTATATAAACTATAAACTGATCCAACTCTTCGGGTGTACCACCCCACAAGAGGAATACATCATCCACAAAACGTTTATACAGCTTAATATTCTCTCCAAAGAGTGCATTTCCTAAAACACAAGTTCCTTCCCAGTATGCCATCACAAGGTTTGCATATGAATTAGCACATGGTGTGCCCATCGCTACACCCTTTTTCTGTAAATAATAATTATTATCATATAGAAAAACATTGCTCTCAAGTACCAATTCTAGAATAAGCATCCATTGTATGACCTGGTTATTAGGAATGTTTTTCCTCAAGTAGTAGCAATCTCACATATTCCATCACTACTTGATTTGGTATAGATGTAAAAAGGGAAACAACATCTAATGTAACCTGTAAATCACTGGTATAGTCACTATGTGAATGTAAGTATTCAACATAGCTGTATAAAAACTCCTCTGTGTCTCTTATGGACTCATTGTTATTCACTATTGGTTTGAATTGTTTCTCCAGATAAATAGACATAGGCTCAGTGGCCCAGCCTTTACCCGATACAATAGGTCTCATTGGGGGGTCATATAAATTTTTGTGTATCTTTGGTAGACTTCTGATGGTTGGAATGACTGGCTTTTCAACCAAGAAATACTTGTATAGATTTTCATCTATTATATTACATAACAAGAAATCATATAACATCTCAGGAACACTTTTAATCACTTTATCTAAAGTCACAGCATTCAAACATTGATATGTGTCTGTTTCTTTCAATAAATCTTTCATTTTCATATTATATAATGTCCTGTCTAATACTACTACTGAGCCCCCTTTATCAGCTTGCCTAATGACAATATTGGTGTTATTTTGTAGGCTTTTTAATGCTTCACATTCAGCATGATTCAAATTATAAAACTCAGGTTTAACATTAGTCATATCACTGGCTATTAAATCCCTTTCACAAGCTTTCTCAAAAGCCTCAAGTGCAGGGCATAACTGTGGTATAAACGTTGATGGTTTTTTAAATACATTTGCATCTTTCGCATTATCATTATCTGTGAATAGTAGTTTCAAACCTAAATTCCTGACAAACATTTTAACATCTATAATAACATCAGCAATGTCAGCACTAGCAGCAGGTATGAAAGATAAACCCTTATCAAGTAGGGAAAGTTCATTTTCATTTAATTCATACCTAGAAATATTCACAGTTAGTCTTTCTGTATGGGACGCAGAACCTTCTTCTGGAATTCGAGCCTCTCTTCTGAGTTCTTCCTTTTCCTCACTCTGTTGTATGGTGACCATGCTTGTTTCCCTGCACTCTGTTGTATGGTGACCATGCTTGTTTCCCTTCACTCTGTTGTATGGTGACCATGCTTGTTTCCCTTCACTCTGTTGTATGGTGACCATGCTTGTTTCCCTGCACTCTGTTGTATGGTGACCATGCTTGTTTCCCTTCACTCTGTTGTATGGTGACCATGCTTGTTTCCCTGCACTCTGTTGTACGGTGACCATGCTTGTTTCCCTTCACTCTGTTGTATGGTGACCATGCTTGTTTCCCTTCACTCTGTTGTACGGTGACCATGCTTGTTTCCCTTCACTCTGTTGTATGGTGACCATGCTTGTTTCCCTTCACTCTGTTGTATGGTGACCATGCTTGTTTCCCTTCACTCTGTTGTATGGTGACCATGCTTGTTTCCCTTCACTCTGTTGTACGGTGACCATGCTTGTTTCCCTTCACTCTGTTGTATGGTGACCATGCTCGTTTCCCTTCACTCTGTTGTATGGTGACCATGCTCGTTTCCCTGCACTCTGTTGTATGGTGACCGTGCTCGTTTCCCTGCACTCTGTTGTATGGTGACCATGCTTGTTTCCCTGCACTCTGTTGTATGGTGACCATGCTTGTTTCCCTGCACTCTGTTGTATGGTGACCATGCTTGTTTCCCTTCACTCTGTTGTATGGTGACCATGCTTGTTTCCCTTCACTCTGTTGTATGGTGACCATGCTTGTTTCCCTTCACTCTGTTGTATGGTGACCATGCTTGTTTCCCTGCACTCTGTTGTATGGTGACCATGCTTGTTTCCCTGCACTCTGTTGTATGGTGACCATGCTTGTTTCCTGCACTCTGTTGTATGGTGACCATGCTTGTTTCCTGCACTCTGTTGTACGGTGACCATGCTTGTTTCCTGCACTCTGTTGTACGGTGACCATGCTTGTTTCCCTGCACTCTGTTGTACGGTGACCATGCTTGTTTCCCTGCACTCTGTTGTACGGTGACCATGCTTGTTTCCCTGCACTCTGTTGTACGGTGACCATGCTTGTTTCCCTTCACTCTGTTGTACGGTGACCATGCTTGTTTCCCTGCACTCTGTTGTACGGTGACCATGCTTGTTTCCCTGCACTCTGGTGTATGGTGACCATGCTTGTTTCCCTGCACTCTGTTGTATGGTGACCATGCTTGTTTCCCTGCACTCTGTTGTATGGTGACCATGCTTGTTTCCCTTCACTCTGTTGTATGGTGACCATGCTTGTTTCCCTTCACTCTGTTGTATGGTGACCATGCTTGTTTCCCTGCACTCTGTTGTATGGTGACCATGCTTGTTTCCTGCACTCTGTTGTATGGTGACCATGCTTGTTTCCCTTCACTCTGTTGTATGGTGACCATGCTTGTTTCCCTGCACTCTGTTGTATGGTGACCATGCTTGTTTCCCTGCACTCTGTTGTATGGTGACCATGCTTGTTTCCCTGCACTCTGTTGTATGGTGACCATGCTTGTTTCCCTGCACTCTGTTGTATGGTGACCATGCTTGTTTCCCTGCACTCTGTTGTATGGTGACCATGCTTGTTTCCCTGCACTCTGTTGTATGTTGACCATGCTTGTTTCCCTGCACTCTGTTGTATGGTGACCATGCTTGTTTCCCTGCACTCTGTTGTATGGTGACCATGCTTGTTTCCCTGCACTCTGTTGTATGGTGACCATGCTTGTTTCCCTGCACTCTGTTGTATGGTGACCATGCTTGTTTCCCTGCACTCTGTTGTATGGTGACCATGCTTGTTTCCCTGCACTCTGTTGTATGGTGACCATGCTTGTTTCCCTGCACTCTGTTGTATGGTGACCATGCTTGTTTCCCTGCACTCTGTTGTATGGTGACCATGCTTGTTTCCTTCACTCTGTTGTATGGTGACCATGCTTGTTTCCCTTCACTCTGTTGTATGGTGACCATGCTTGTTTCCCTGCACTCTGTTGTATGGTGACCATGCTTGTTTCCCTTCACTCTGTTGTACGGTGACCATGCTTGTTTCCCTGCACTCTGTTGTATGGTGACCATGCTTGTTTCCCTGCACTCTGTTGTATGGTGACCATGCTTGTTTCCCTGCACTCTGTTGTATGGTGACCATGCTTGTTTCCCTTCACTCTGTTGTATGGTGACCATGCTTGTTTCCCTTCACTCTGTTGTATGGTGACCATGCTTGTTTCCCTGCACTCTGTTGTATGGTGACCATGCTTGTTTCCCTTCACTCTGTTGTATTGTGACCATGCTTGTTTCCCTTCACTCTGTTGTATGGTGACCATGCTTGTTTCCCTGCACTCTGTTGTATGGTGACCATGCTTGTTTCCCTGCACTCTGTTGTATGGTGACCATGCTTGTTTCCCTGCACTCTGTTGTATGGTGACCATGCTTGTTTCCCTTCACTCTGTTGTATGGTGACCATGCTTGTTTCCCTGCACTCTGTTGTATGGTGACCATGCTTGTTTCCCTACAGCCCGTATGGGGAAGGGAAAAGAGTGATTGTCCTCATTCTCTATCAGGCTATCCTCTTCATATGAGATGCAGCGGTTATTAGTTGTTTTGTTCGTACCTCTTGTATCTCTTATTTTCGGGCGGACATCAGCATTCGCTTCTATCTCCGCTGTTGACAATTCCGTTGTTTTTTCATGCAAAAAAGAATTAGTGTCAATCTCATTAATTATATTCGTCCCAGTATTTACTGTAGCATAAGTAGTAACCACTCTCGGTTTAGGAATGGCCTTCAAACTAGTAGAACAGTTGGTAACGTTTCCAGATGACGTCAGCATAATAGGTGTGTCTCTCTCTCCATTCTCATGAATATTCATGACTTCCTTTCTTTTCGCCGTTTTTTCATTAGTGATTAAATCACTGCCCGTGGCTCCTTTGAATATAACATTATTGTTCTTCCAAGTGTTCTCTGTCGGCCAAGAGAATATCTGGCCTCTCCTGAAATCGTTATAGTCTCTCTCCAGTTTTTTCTTCTTATCAGATTTTAATTTATTATCAAGCATTTTCACAGAGGTAGTCAGATCTTTAAGGAAATTTTCTATCCCATCTGAGTCGAGAAGGATTCTTAACTTCTTTTCCATCTCACTAATATCTTCCATTAGATTCTTCTCTATCAGTTGATATTGTTCTATTAATAACCTGATATACCCATAGCTGGTTTCCAGGTTAAGTTTTTGCCATTTCCCTAACAAGTCAGGGTATGTTGTGCCAAAAGTCGGCATCTTAAGAATTCTTAGTCCCGTTGGGACTATCTTGAAGCTGAGGCACGCCTCCATATGCTACCTCTGCCATTGTATGTTTTTTAATTTGTGAAAGTTATTTTCTATTCTTCTCGTTAATTGCAGTATTTCCATGTTTGATGCTGTGTTAACAGTTTTACTTCCATCTGTTGCTAAATCTTTAAGGGATAATTTTAGCAACGGATTATTGTTCATAGTAAAAAGTTCATTTAAAATATCATCACCAGTTCCAGATTCCATAATAAAAATTGATTTAAGAACCGTGTTCCAGTACCAATTGCTTTAATTATTCAATTAACTATGAGTATATAAGAACACATTTTTTTAGATGTATTTTAAGTCTGAAGAAGCGTTGTTAAAACGTGAAAGTGCTTACTCCTTCCTACAGCTGTTCGTTTGATGTTTTTATTCTCCATTAAAGCCTGAAGAATCATCGTGGTGCGCCTCTTTTGTGTTTTTGGATATGAATTTACAAGCCAACTGATATCCAGGCTTAAATGATTTCATTTCTATTATTCCAGTTTTAAGACTGAAAGCAGCAAAATTATATAGTATGCGCAATGTTAAGTTGTCAATCTCGCCTTCATTCTTGCTGGATGGGTTCGGAGCCGATCCTCGGCTCCGACTCGGCACTTGCTTTAGCTTCAAAACTCCTTTTACCAGCTTCGAGGCAACCCTATATCCCATGATGCAAGGCGGAACTACCTCAGATCTCATTTGCCGCTTAGCGAAAGAGGTCTCCTTTGCCAGCTGAGGTAAGTAATTTTCTTGTCAAAAGAGAAAAGCTTAGTTAGGGTTTTATTTCCCCCTTGTATCCATTCTTATAGTCTGTAGTGTGTTACAGCCCACCCTATTCCCTCGTATTTCAAAACTTTTTATTACCTTTAGTGTAAAAGTTTAGTTAGGCCTAAACCCCATTGGTTAATCCCTTCCTGTGTGTCTGTGTGTTAAGGGATTAATTTTGTGTGTTTGTTGGGGTTTGTGTGTGACTTCCTCCTAGGATAATGTCTAAGGAAGGCAAGGTCTCAGGCTTCAAGAAGTGTGACTCGTGCTGTCAGAAAATGTCTCTGACAGACGGTCACACTTCTTGTGTTACTGTCTGGGGCCTTTGCACCTGCAGGACTCCTGTGCTTTGTGTCACTCTTTTAGCCAGAGAGTCCTGCAGGAACGGAGGAATAAGCTTATCCTCCGTGGCTTACTTAAGCCAGAAGGTTCTCCCTCTAAAGCAGGGTCTGGGAAACCTTCTAAGCCACCGAAGGCTCAGGCTTCAGTATCCAAGCCTCCTCCGGTGGCTCCGGCTCCGTCGGAGCCGAGATCGGCTCCGGCTGGAGCCGATCTATCTACTTCAAAAGTAGTGGGTTCGGCACCGACTGGTTCCGACACCTTGTCTACTGTGGCCTTGTCTGCTCCGGCTGGAGCAGACACCTTATCTAGTATCGGAGCCGAGAAACCTTCGGCTCCATCTGGAATTCAGGGGACTTCGGCTCCGATGACTTCGTCCCGAAAGAGATCTCGGTCCCCCTTTGCAGAGTATCCACTGCTCCGGGTCTCCTCTTTTGTCGGAGCGGAGCCATCGGAGCCGATCTTCGAGATCTTCCAGGCTGTCTGACCACGACTTAGAGAGGGTGGTAAGCAGGCTGTTGAAGTCGCAGGCACTGGCCCAAATGCTCCATAGCCCGTCTCAACAGACTTCGGCTATTGCCTCACCCCTTGAACTTCCTCCTCCGACTCCACACCAGAGTTCGGAGCCGGAGCTTCTCGGGACAGCGACTGTTTCGGCGCCGGAGCAGATACATCCTTCGGCTCCGTCGTCCTCGGCTCCGATCTCCTCCTTGAGGCCTTCCTTGGAGGGATCCGGTCGTCGGGTTTCCCTTGTCGGCTCCGAGGAGGCTAGTGGCATTGGACCCTTGTCCGACCCCGCTCTCCCTCTCGGGGCTTCGGCTTTGGTAAGCTCGGCGCCGACATTGGCCTCGGAGCCTTCCCTCTCAGTGGAGCCGGGAATTCCTGTATCCTCGGAGCGGGGATATTCCGGTCTCCCGGGGAGGGGAGCCTTTGAGGTGATGAGGAGTGTCCTGGCCTCTGAGCCAGGTCAACGGTCCATCCCTCTAGCTCCTCCCTCTTCAGTGCCTGTAGACGCCTCTTGCCAGCCTCTTGCTCTCAGGCCCAGGGATCCATCGCCCCAGGTTTCCCCATTGGGAATTTCCAACTCTTCCGAAGTTTCTCCTGATCCAGCAGGTGAACCCCCTCGGAAGAGGACGTGTAAGAGGAAACACACAGACTCCCCCGAGTCTACTACATCGGATACCGACTTAGATGAGTCGGAGGGTTCCCCACGATCCCCCTCTGAGGATGTCTCCTTTTCAGACATCCTTGAGCTCCTCAAACAGAGGGGGAATTGGCCATCCATTGATCCCTCCGAGGATGAGTCTGTATACCTGGAGGCTTTTGGATCCCGACCCTCCACCTCCTGGGTGTCTCCGCCTTTCGACCCACTTATGCAGGTAGTGGCTCGGAAGGCGTGGGCGGCTCCAGATTCTGTGGAACCTGTCCCCAGGAGACCATCCAAATTTATCACAGCCCCTACGGACAAACAGTTCCTTTCCAAGGGCGTCTCTGTGGATGCTATGGTGGTGGTGGCGGCGGCCACTAAGAAGGAACTGGTGGATCGTTCAGTACCTGTCCATCCTCCTAACAAGGATTCTAGGACCATGGACAGGTATGGAAAGCGGATGTTTTCTTCAGCGACCTTTGCTATGCGTTCGCTGAACTACCTTTGTCACTTCACCAGGCTTCAAAGAGATATTCTCAAGGAACTGGGTGAAGTGGTCCAGGATCCTTCTGCTGCTGGGGCTCAAGAAAAGATTGCCTCTCAGCTAGCAATCCTGAATTCCCTATCCAACTCCTCCATGCGGCTCATATCCTATGCGGCCGATGGAGCGAGCAGGGCCGCAGGCACAGGAGTTGCTCTTAGACGCCAAGCCTGGATGCGGCTTTGTAATTTTGCGGACCCCTTTAAGGCGTCCTTCACTAATACCCCCTTTGATGGTTCGGCTTTGTTCAGACCTCAGGTGAAGGATACCTTGACCAGGTGTGAGCAGGACGGTAAAACTCTATCTGCCTTTGGAGTACATTTTTCCACTCCTTCTAGACCATATCCCAAGGGTCAGAAGTGGGGGAAGATGTGGTTCCGCAAAGCCCAAGGAGCTACACTGGACACACGTGGTCAGTTTACCCCCAGAGGCAGAGGGGGTAACAATAATAGACGCCGCCCTAGAGGCAGGGGGGGTCCTCAGAACCAGGGCAACAGGGAGTCTCTTCCTGAGAAGCCCTTTCAGCATCCCTGAGGTGTTGCCCGACTGTTCACCCTTGGAGGCAGTCGGGGGAAGGATTTCACTGTACCCAGTAGCCTGGCAATCCCTATCACAAGAGATGTGGGTACAGTCGATCATATCCGAGGGTTACAAAATCCCCTTCGAAAGGTATCCCGTACCTCAACAATCCCTTCCAGACATCTCACCCGGTCAAAGGGATTTGGCAGCACAGGAGGTTTCAAAGCTTCTAGAAAAAAGAGCCGTCCAGACTGTGCCGGCAGACCAGGTAGGATCCAACGTCTACTCGAGATTCTTTTTGGTCCCCAAAAGGACGGGAGATTGGAGACCAATACTAGACCTGAGCAATCTAAACAGATTTGTCAAGAAGGCAAGATTCCGGATGGTCACGCTTCAGTCCATTCTGCCCTTTCTGGGCAAGGACAACTGGATGTGCTCTATAGACCTTCAGGATGCGTACTATCACATAAAGATTCACAGACGCTCCAGAAGGTTTCTCCGCTTTCGGCTAGGGACCAGTCATTACCAATTCAGAGCCCTGCCCTTTGGCCTCACTTCAGCCCCCAGAGTATTTACCAAATGCATGGCAGTGGTCACAGCTCATCTGAGACGTCAAGGATTCCAGGTGTTTCCTTATTTGGATGACTGGCTCCTCTCCGCCACCACCAGGTGTCAGCTTCTTCAGTCCAGAGACTACACTCTACAGCTTTGCAGGAGTTTGGGAATTTCAGTAAATTTTGAAAAATCTTCTCTGCTGCCTTGCCAATCTATCACCTTTATAGGCGCAGAATTAAACACCGTCAAAATGTTAGCCAGGCTAACAGATCAAAGAATTCTGGACATCCAAAAATTCGTTCGGATTTTATTGCAGAGCAACAAGGTCAAAGCCAGATTTATACTGAAGGTTCTAGGTCTTATGGCTGCGGCCATTGTTCTACTACCACTGGCTCGCTTCCACATGCGTCTTCTGCAGTGGATGCTATTCACGCAGTGGTCGTACCACAGTCTCCCGATGAGGCACGAAATCTTAGTCACGCAGTCGTGCAGAACTCATCTGAATTGGTGGATATCTTCCCCTCTTCTTCATCAGGGACGACCCTTTGTTTCCCCTCCTCCAGTTGCCACAGTCACTACAGATGCCTCTCTGATCGGGTGGGGGGGGGCATTATCAGGGCAGGATGGTCCACTGGACGTGGCAACCCATAGAATACCATCTGCACATAAATGTACTGGAAATGAGAGCGGTGCTTTTAATGTTGCAGGCCCTCAACGACTTTCTTCCCACGGGGACTATTGCAGTACAAACGGACAACATGTCCGTGGTCTGGTACATCAACAAGCAGGGCGGGAGCAGGTCCTATCCGTTGTGTCGAGAAGCTCTCAGACTTTGGCAATGGGCAATCTCCTCTCATCGGTTTCTGATAGCAACGCACATCCCTGGCAAGTCCAACCTCTTGGCGGACAGGCTGAGCAGATCCATTCTGATGCCTCACGAGTGGTCTCTCAATCAATCTGTAGTGGATCAGATTTTTCGGCAGTGGGGCACTCCTTGTTGCGATCTTTTTGCTACTCCTCAAAACAACAAGTGCCCAGATTATTTCACTCTTTCCCCTTCCAGGCCAACCCCTGAGAGACTCTCTAACCCAGGATTGGCCCCGGGGACTTCTGTACGCTTTTCCTCCTTTTCCCTTGATTCCACAAGTCATTCAGAAAGCCACCGTTTTGAGAGCCAAATTGATTCTCATTGCCCCTTATTGGCCTCGACAAATTTGGTTTCCGTCTCTGCATCGTCACCTTCTGGTGCAGCCCTGGCATCTGGACCCAGTTCCGGATCTCTTGATCCACCAGTCGGGTCAGCAGCACCGGGCCATTCATTCTCTCAACCTCACTGCTTGGTTGCTCCACTTCCTTCCCTAGCCAGGCTTCCGATGATCTCGGACTCCATCAGAGACAACTTAGTGTCTTCCTTAAAGTCGTCCACTAGGACTGTTTATGCTAGCAAGTGGCGACGTTTTTCTATTTGGGCAAATTCTAGGAATATTGATCCATTTACTGCTCCTGTACATTCTGTTTTAGATTTCCTGGCGGAGGTTTTTCATTCAGGATCCTCGTCATCTACAGTTAAAGTACAACTGGCTGCTATTTCCAAGTATCATGTTGGCTTGCATGACAATAACATTATGTCTCATAGATTATGCAAGGCCTTTCTGAGAGGAGTTTTTCTCCTAAAGCCGCCTATAAAGCATCCTCCTCCGCAATGGGATCTAAACTTAATGTTGGCATCCTTAATACTACCTCCCTTCGAGCCGTCTGCTTCATGTTCTTTGAAGTTATTGACCTGGAAAACTATATTCTTACTGGCTGTCACTTCAGCAAGAAGGGTTTTCGAGATTCAAGCTCTCTGCATTCGTTCCCCTTACTTGGTTTTTCATAAGGACAGGGTATCATTGAGAACGAACCCTTCCTTTCTCCCCAAAGTTGTGTCTCAAACCAATATTAACCAATCTATAGATCTACCAGTCTTCTTCCCAAACTATTCCGACAGAGCTGAACAGAAGCTTCATTTTTTGGATGTCCATCGTCAGCTCAGGTACTATTAGCATAGAACTAAACAATTCAGAAAATCGGACCAATTATTTGTCTCCTATGCAGAAAACAGGATAGGTCTTCCAGTTTCTAAAGTGACCTTATCCAGATGGTTGACTTCCACCATTTCCTTTGTGTACTCTCTCAGAGGCAAGCAGCTATCTTCTAAACCAAAAGCAAACTCAACCAGGAGTCTATCCACTTCTGCAGCTTTTCAGGATAGACTACCCATTGATACTATTTGTGCAGCAGCTACTTGGGCCACGCCTCATACCTTTGTCTCTCATTACAAATTGGACTTGGCCTCCAGAGATAGGGCCAGTTTTGGTTCCACAGTTCTCAAGAGTCTGTTCCATTGAGCCACCCGGGATACAGGTGCTAGGGACGCGGTCCCATCCAGCAAGAATGAAGGCGAGATTGACAACTTAACATTTAGAAGTTATGTACCTACCATAATGTTCCATGTTAGTTGTCTTCTCTCGCCTTCTTTCTTGCGTCCCTCCCTCCTACCCCCTGGCCTGGACAGATCTTGAAGAGTTCCTATCAGGTTGTTTTCCTCCTGAGCCTTCATATGAGGACTCTTTTTATGAACTTGTTTCCTAAATTATGTTAGGTTAGTCCTTAGCAGGGTAGGTTAGCTACCAAACGAGATCTGAGGTAGTTCCGCCTTGCATCATGGGATATAGGGTTGCCTCGAGCTGGTAAAAGGAGGTCTCAAGCTAAAGCAAGTGCCGAGTCGGAGCCGAGGATCGGCTCCGAACCCATCCAGCAAGAAAGAAGGCGAGAGAAGACAACTAACATGGAACGTTATGGTAGGTACATAACTTCTAATTCTTATACATTATCTAAACATATTAAAGTGATTTTAGGACATTGGTTTTACAAAATTTTTTATTTTTCAAGTTATTTATGCACTTACATTTTCATATTTCATGTTTATACTTAAATTGTTGATTTTAACATTACTGTATCTTTAAATTAGCCTTGATTGTTTTTACTGAAAAGGCTATTTTATTGGCTGATTATAAATGATCATTTAACTTGAGTGTGTATATATATATATATATATATATATATATATATATATATATATATATATAGCACTAGAGGTTTTATGTCTTTAGTTCTGATGAAGTGCAAGGTGCTTGAACGAAAATGCTAAACTGTTGTTTTACTTACTGTGATTTATTAAAGAATTTGGGATTACACACCTATGGACTACTTATTTCTGCTACTGGTGTTCCGAAGGCATTACCGTAATACTACCTGGACATGTCATTGTAAATATTCTACTTGACTCTGCTTCCCTTTTCCGTACTTAACTACTGTCACTCTCTTTTTACAATACCTCTCATCTCATCTTATTTGCATCTTCTCAGCACTGCTCTCCCTGTATTCTTTTACACTATTTTCCTTCCCAGACCTCTCCACTACCTGTTTCAAGATGCATTTTTCTTCCCCTTATTACATTTGCTTAACTTTCCTTTTATTTCAAATCCCCCTATCCTCCCTCACTTCAATCCCTTCACCCATGCCTTCATCCAGTTGTTATAGCTCCTTCCTCCCCTTTGTAACTTTCTACTAAAAGATTTTAGCTCACTACTCTAACAAATACGGCTTATGTCTCTTCTTTAACCTAAAATCACTGTAAGATTGATGAGTGCAATTCTTAGCCATTTCTGTAAGACTGCAAATAGTTTTATACTTTCTACTTGGGTCTATATCACATAGTCGAAGTTCCATAACTCCGAACACCTAATGGACGAACCATTATGTTCAAAGTTACAAAACTTCAACTACAGAAGAAAAAAAAACAAAATAAATTGTTGTAAGCAGGGGGGCAAGTTCCCCTGCACCCCCACACCTCCCGCTACTTAAATATACCAGCTCTGAGATTGCACCACATTGAACAAAATGGAAACCTCTGCTTATGGAGATTTCTATTCAAACGCTCAAACTTTTACAAATTCGCACTTATGCTCTCGACCATATGTGGTTCAAACTTGTAAAAGTTTGACTACATGATAAGAACCCTTTCTACTCTAGCATCCTAATAGCCAATGTGATTTTTATCTCCTTGTGTTTTATATATGTTAAATATGATTCACCAACATATTGGGGTTTTTTGTATCTTTGTATTCAGAAGTAATAAATTGTTTTACTGTGGAGCTCCCGGGCGTCCACTGAAAAAGGGCTTTGGCTTAGTTGGACTATCATGACTAACAAATGTCAAATAAATAAAAATAAACTGTATAAAACTGTTAAGAGAACTGCATTTCTGTTTGCCATGATATGTATCTCAAGACACTTAAGGAGTTGTGGAGGCACACTGCTCTGGGGCAATAGCTACAGCCCAAGCATTTCATTGAGTGTTCCTACTCAAGCCATAGGTGTAGCAGCTGTATTGAAGTGACTTTTCATGTTTGTCAAGTACTACAAATTAGAATCTCACTCCCAGGGCAGGGTAGAGTTTGCAAGGGCTGCTATATGTAAACTGGTTCAGCATCTTTCCACTACCTGGGATTCCTTGTGGATACTGCTTGAGATACAGCCTATATTGTTATCACTAACTGCTGTTAAACTTTTTTCTTTAAATATAGGATATTAAAGTTAAGTGAGGAACTTTCCTTCTCAGTAGATGTGAGAGTAGTAGTACAGCAGTTAAGTTACCCTCATGCCTTTCTCCTTCATAGATCTGCCTGTGATGCCATCTGTGTCATTATTCATCGTGGATGTGTCTTGGATCTGACCTCAACCCCAAGCAGGCACTGTTGGACAGATCCAGAGCTCAAATTCCTCCCCGTCCCATAATCCCTTGCTGACTTGTAACCCTCAAATTTCATTTGCCGTGGAAATGCTAGGATGCGATTCCAGTACTCGACTCACTCAGATAAGTGATTCTTTCATTTTTAAGGGAGTTTCTTAGTTCTCTTTGTCATTTAGTCATTTTGAGGTGCTTTAGGTTCATTCTGCTTTAGTTAGTGCTAGATTCCTCCCCTCCCAGTACTTTTATTTAGTTGGTTGGTCAGGTTGCTGCTCTTTTTATCATGGGTCCTTCCTTTCCCCATAACTAGTCAACTTTAATTTTCTTAAAAAAAAAATAGAGAGAGAGCAAATGTATTAGTAGTGGTAGTAGTTGTAGTTTTAATGGTTACTTGGTGTCTTTCTCTCTATTAGGGGGGTAGTGTGTGTGCGTGAACTCCCTCTTGGTCTGTCTGTGTCTCTCTCAGTATGTCTGATAAACCTTCTGGCTTTAAAAGATGCTCCTCGTGCAGTCAGAAGATGCCCCATTCCAACTCGCACGAGGAGTGTGTTTACTGTTTAGGAGAGACCCATCTTGAAATTGAATGAGAGATCTGTGCTGCATTCAATCCTAGGGCTCTAAGGAAGGGCAGAAATAAACTTCTCTTGAAGGGGTTAGCTACGGATGTCCCCCTGACTGCAGGTTCCCCTCCTCAGCTTCTCAGGAGCCTAAAAAGAGTTCCTTACCCCCCCTAAAGGGTCTCCTTCAAAGAAAACGAGGCTTTCAGATCACAGATTCCTGGGACTAAGTCCAGCCTCTTCGGCTTTGGATCCGGGCTCTTCTATTCTGAGGGCCGTGGATCAGCTTCTCGGATCCAATACCTCTACGCCTCAGACATCTTTGGATATACTCTGCTTAGGCCTTCCCCGGATCCGTCCCATTCGTTGGTTCCATCTAGCACGTCGGCAAAGGTGTTGGATCCTCCTAGGGCTTTGGATCTGGTTGTTATCTCTGATCCAATGGTAATAGATAGCTCTCCCGGATCCGAGGCACCGGAGTCTGTCTCCTTCTAGCGATTGCAGGACATTGTGTAGATCACCAGCCAGGTCGGGTCAGTCCTGCATATCTTCCAAATCTTCCAGGAATTTGCTACTGGTATATGAGGACATGATGATGTGTTTCCTCAAGGCCCAGATCGAGCTGGGTTTGTTACCTTCCCCAGCTTAGTTGCCTATGGGTCCCTCTCCATCCATGGGAGCTTCACTTTCCTCTTCTGACCCATTTGGGTTTGGAAAGCCAGGACCAGAGCATTTCCTGTGAGAAGCTGATAGTGTCTGGTATCCCACCCTTCCCGACACTATCCCTAGCAGGTTCTGTTCCATTGTCTGCGGGAACAGCCTCTGACTTGACCCCGTGAGGTCGGTACTGGTTTCTTGGGGGATGGGTCCTGACTGGAGTTTTTGGACTGTTCCCTTCCCCTGGGGGCTTTGGCACTAGACAGCTCGGGGCTGGTATCGTCCAGAGGCTTCGGTACTGCTTCTGGGTCCCTCCTTCCCTCCAGGGTGGCTGTGGCCACAGGAGAGGATGGGAGGGCTTTGTCCAGTCCTTCGGCTTTCTGGGCAGTAGAGAGGACCTTTTCCAACTTGGCTGCCCCCTCACCATCTCTAGGTCCTTCTCAGACCTTCTCGGCATTGGGCGGTGAAGCATTCTCATCCGACAAGGGTCAGCCCTCCTGTGAGCGCTGTCAGATGGGCACTACCCTGCTCGCGGTCCAGATTTCTTCTGAGTCCTCTCCATAGCCCACCGTGGAAGAACCCCCTCAGAAGAGAACATGCAAGAGGAGGCATTTGGACTCCCCTAATGAATACCTCACTGAGGACACTGATTTCTTGGAAGGAGATGGCCCCCAAGACTTCTACCAGAGGAACTGTCCTTTAGGAACATCCTCGAAATTCTCAAGCAGAAAGGTGGTTGCCTCCCCCCCACCCCGTCTTTGGAGGAGTCCATGTTCCTGAAGGCCCATTGGGACAGGGCCCATCTTCTACCAGGGTGTCTCAGCCTGCTGACGAGCTCGTGGAACTAATCGCCAGCAGGGCTTGGAAGGAGCCAGACACAGTGGAACCAGTACTTAAAAAAGCAGACAAATTCCTTACTCCCCCCCCCCAAAGATAAAGCTTCTTGGAGTAAGGACATCCCCATTGATGCCATCGTGGTGGCCGCTGCTACTAAAAAGGAGCTAGTGGACCAGAGCTCTTTGGTCCATCCCCCAAATAGATAGTCTCGGGTGATCGACCGTTTTGGAAAGCTCGTGTTTGCCTCCACTACATTCAGACTGAGGGCAACCAACTTACATGGTACATTTCACCCGGCTTCAGAGGGATTTGGTATCAGAGCTTACCACCTCCCTCACGGAGTTACTGCCCCCGGAGAGTCTCAAGCTGGTCTCTCCTAAGCTAGCAACTCTTACTTCCTGTCTAATGCTTCGATGAGGTTGATCTCCAGTGCAGAAGAGGCCACCTTTTGAGTGGCAGGCACAGGAATTGCCATTAGACAGCATGTCTGGCTTCACGTTTGCGGTTTGCTAAACACTTCACCATCTTTTACCAATGCTCTGTTTGACGGTTCAACCTTGTTTGGACCTTCCATCAAGGAAACATTAACCCGCAGCGAGCAGGAGGGTAAGACTTTGTCCACTGTCAAAATCAAGTTTTCTATCCCTCAACGATCCTTTTCTAAGACTCAGAGGTAGTAAGAAGCTTTGGTTCTGCAGGACCCAGTCCTCCTTCCAAGATGCTCCCTTAGAATCCTCCTTCACAGGCCAGGGTACAGGGTTCAATGGTAGATGCCACCCCAGAGGCAGAGGGGGTCTGCAGAATTAGGGCTTTCGAGAACCCCCCCAAAGCATTCCTGAAGCGCTGCCTGGCTCTCCTGCCCTGGAGGTAGTCAGGGGTCAATTTTCCCAGCACCCACTAGCCTGGACAAATATCACCTCAGATCAGTGGGTATTAAAGATTATTTCCAGTGGCTACTCCATTCCCTTTTTTTAGTCCCCCGTGATGTCAAGATTTCTCCTGGATGTTACACCCCACCAGTGGGGGTTGGCCCACCTTGAGCTCTTAGACCTTCTTCAGAAATCAGCCATCCAAGAGGTCCCAACAGGACAACTAAGGTCTGGCACTTACTCTCGCTTCTTTTTAGTGCAAAGAAAGACCAGGGATCTGCATCCAATTTTGGACCTCAGTGAGCTAAATCTTTCAGTTCAAAAGGCCACGTTCCTGATGGTCACTGTCCAGTCCATGCTGCCTGTCTTGCACAATTATCAGTTCAGAGCCCTGCCCTTTGGACTCACCACAACCCCTCCCCCTGGGTGTTTACCAAATGTATGCAATGGTGGCAGCTCATCGCAGGCTGCAAGGCTTCCAGGTCTTTCCATACCTGGATGATTGGCTGCTCACAGCCCCCATGAGACATCAACTGTCAATGGCCGCCAACTATGCCCTCACCCTTTTTCAACAGCTCTGCATCATGGGCAGTCTGCCCAAGTCCAGTCTTTCTCCATGTCTGAACCTGGAGTTCATCTGAGTTCAACTGGACAAAGTGTCGTAGACTGCACCACTATCCTCGTGCAGAGTTCAACTCCTCCTGGATCAGGTATTTCACTTGCTGGCCCTGGAGCGTCCAGCAGCTCATTTAATTCTACAGGCATTAGTCTCGATGGTGGCTGCCATCCAATTAGTCCCACTTGCCAGGTTTCATATGCGTGTTTTGCAATGGACCCTGGTTGTGCAATGGTCCACTCAGGTTCATCCCCATGTCCACACCCATCAGAATGACTCAGGTATGCAGAAGTCACCTGGTTTGGTGGCTTCAGTCTCGGGATGTTTTTCAGCAGGCCCTTTTGACTTCCCCCACCCACGGCCACAGTGACCAAAGACGCCTCCCTGTTGTTGTGTGGAGGGCATTTTCAGGGAAGGACGGTTCAAGGCATGTAGTCTCTCATAGAGACCAAATTGCACGTAAACATCCTAGAAATGAGAGCAGTCCTTCAAACGTTGCAAGCCTTTCAGGAGACTCTCTCTCTCGGGACTATAGCAATTCAGACGGACATGGCCATCGTCTGGTACATCAACAAGGAAGAGGGGAACACACCCTTATCCCCTGTGCAAGTAGGCCATGAGAGTGTGGGAATGGGCTATGGTCTTCCAGGTGCTTTCTTCTTGCAACTCGCATTCCCAGCAGTTCCAACATGCTGGCTGACAAACTGAACAGGTCCATCTTGAGTCCTCATGAGTGGTCCCTGAATCCATCAGTTGCACATCAGATTTTCGACCATTGGGGTCATCCCCAGTGAAATCTTTTTGCCTCTCCGGTCAATCACAAATGCAGCACCTATCTTGCCCTGATTCACCCAAAGGGGGGAGTCACCCAGGGACGCTCTGATATATGATTGGCCATCGGGACTCCTTTATGCTTACCCCCCACACGCACACTCCTCTAATTCCCAAGGTCTTACAGAAAGCTTATCTGCCTGAAGACTCCTCTCATCCTTATTGCCCCCTTTTGGCCTAGTCAGGCGTGGTTCTCCCTTCTTCGGTCTCATCTGAGATATAAGTGTTCAAAGGTGAACAAACTGCCAAAAGTCACCAAGAAACAATCCAAATAGCAGCAGCTACGATAGGAAGCACCAGGCAGTAGTTGTAAAGCAGACTAGTCAAGATTTATTTCAAACTCACAGTTAAAACATCGGACACACAATAAAGCACAATAATGCTTTATTGTGTGTCCGATGTTTTAACTGTGAGTTCGAAATAAATCTTGACTAGTCTGCTTTACAACTACTGCCTGGTGCTTCCTATCGTAGCTGCTGCTATTTGGATTGTTTCTCATCTGAGATATCCTTCATCAATATTGGATCCAGCTCCAGATCTCATCTCCCATCCGTGGGAGCTTCCTCTCCCCAACCTCCCGACTCTTCGTCTAACCACTTGGTTTTGTCCAGTTCCAGTGATCCTTTCTCAGTCGTAGCTTCCCTCTCTGGGCAGAAATATTATGTTGGCGACTCAGAAGCCATCTACAAAAAAGTGTATTCCAGTAACTGGACAAGATTTTCTATTTGGGCCAGACAGAACAATTTAGACCCCTTCTCAGCCCCAATTTCTGATATTTTGCCATTCTTGAATTCTCTTTATCAGGGAGGAGCTAGTTTCTCTACGATCAAGCTCCAGTTGGCGGCCATCTCAAATTTCCATCTAAATGAAGGTCCTACCTTTTCTTCAAAACTTTCCAAAGCCTTTCTGAAGGGGATCTTTTTCCTTTGATCTCCTCTCAAAGATCCTTCTCCACCATGGGATTTCATGCTGGTGTTGCAGTCCTTGACAAAAAAGCCTTTTGAACCAGCTGCATCACGTGATCTTAAATTTCGGTCTTGGAAGACTGCCTTCCTGGTGGCGATTACCTCTGCCAAAAGAGTCTCTGAGTTGCAAGCTCTCAGTATTAAACCCACCTTTTCTGATCTTCCACAAGGATCGGGTTTCCCTCAGGACAAATCCTTCGTTCCTAAGGTAGTGTCCGACACTAACCTTAATTAGTCTGTCAACTACCAGTTTTCTTTCCCAATTAATCTAAGGGAGAATGTACTTTGCATTGCTTAGATGTTCACAGGCAGCTACATTTTTATCTTAAGAGGACTGAGGAATTTTGAAAGTCGGATCAGCTTTTTGTGGCCTTTTCTCAGGCCAGAGTAGGCCTGCCTATCTCTAAGGTAACTATTTCCAGATGGATTGCTAGTTGCATTTCCTACATTTATGATAGCAGGCATATGGAGCTTCCCAGACCTATTAATGCCCACTCTACTAGATCTGTGGCTATGTCTTCGACCTTCCTAGACAAGATATCTCTGGATTAGATTTGCGCTGACGCTACTTGGTCAAGCCCTCACACCTTTGTGTCTCACTATAAGTTGGATTCGGTGTCTAGGAATAGGGCTTCCTTTGGTTCCTCTGTGCTCCAGCATATCCTTCCATCAGGCCACCCAGGGTCCATAGTAGCTGTGGACTCTGACACTTCCATGATGAATAATGACACAAATAGCATCAGATAGAGTTATGTATGTACTTAGCATAACTTGGAAATTGTGCTATCCAGTGTCATTCATCACATTCCTGCCCGCTTTCCCCCTTCCTTCAGGGGACCTGGGAATATCGGAGGAATATTCCCTTTGGGGATAGTTTGTCTGTGGGACAGGTGGTGCTGTCCTTTTTCTTTATCTAGCAAACACGATCTGAGGGTGGTTGGTCAGCAGGAGATTATGGGAATGGGAGGAGCTTGAGCTCTGGATCTGTCCAACAGTGCAGGCTCGGATCCAAGACCCATCCGTACCGAATAATGACACTGGATAGCACAGATTCCAAGTTATGGTAAGTACATAACTCTCTTTCTACATATGTATATTTATTACCTCCTTTCTGCTGGCTCTGTTTCTTGCAAATGTCCCAGTCTATTGGGCGTAATTTGCATTTACTGCCATGGTCTTCTTTGGGAGGCCCTTCTTTCTCATTGAAAGCACATCTTCCTGACTGAGAAGAGCTGAACTACTATGAGACTGCATTGAATTCAGATAGTATGAAGCTTCCAGGAGCTCTACAAATTGAGAGACTAATGAAGGCTTGAACCAGGGCATGGTTATTGCAGGGAAATGCTGCCAGCATAGGTACAAAGGAAGGTTAGAATGTTCTTCGTCTCACATTGCTGCAGTCATGACCTGTGGGTAGTCCGCTGTCCTCGGTCGGCCCGAATACCAAAGGGCTAGGCTGGCGTCAGTCATTGTCGCTTAGAGCTGACGTCAGTACGCAGTAGTACTTAAGCGCATGACCGATGCCATATCCTCAGTCTTTCTTGCCGCGTGGTCCGAAGCAGAAGCAGTGTTTGCGAGTGCCGTTCGGAAATTTTCATTTACCGAGTTTCAGACCGAAGACCAAGTTGGGCTAAGTACCCCGTTGGGGAAATTTTTGTTTGTTATCCGGATGTCAGAAAAAGTTAATTGCATTTCTTGTGGGAAACAGATACCTCATAGGGATTATCATTCTCTCTGTATTCCTTGCTTAGGGCCTGAGCACGACGTAGTCGGGTGTCGCTTTTGTGCTAGATTTAATAAGCGCACCATTAAGCGAAGGTTAGACTGTGCCAGGCTTGTTTTCGGTAAGCGGTGTAACTATAACATGCCGTTGGATCCTCCGACGCCCGCTAACGCTAAGAAGCGTAAGGATAAATCTTTGAGATCTAAACCGGATGAGACGTCCGTTGCTGACGCCGGTTCTTCGGAGCCTCCAGTTGTATCTGTGGATCCTGCCGAGGGTTCGGCTGAATCCCAGGGGGAACCTTTACTTTTACAGGAGTTGGCCTCTCAGGAGTTGGGACAGGCCGAGGGTGCTTCTCAGGTTTCAGTAGTTCCATCATTACAAAAGGTTATTAGGCCTTCTACTTCAGTGGCTAAAGGCCATGCTAGGGCCAAACCTGGTTTTGTTGGAACTGGTCATTCTTCTAGCTCTCCAGCCCCTGTTCCTAAAAAACATATGTTGAAAATGGCGGAGGACTTAATTACTTTGATCCGGGGTTCTATGCCCCCCCCCCCAGAGAAAAGGCCTAGGGTGGAGGCAGATTTAGAGGGAATGGATCATTCCTCGGACTACTCTGATTCCTCAGCTGAAGAAATTCAGGATTTCCCTTCCTATTCTGATTCGGATGCAGAGGACTCCTGTCCTTCTGCTTCTCCTCCAGAAGATTTTTCCTTTTCTGAAACTTTACATACCATGAGAGCGCATTTCAAGTGGGAAGGTCAAGATTTTTCAGATTCTCGGAAAAGGCTTAGGGAATTTTTGTTTCTGCCACAACATAGGCCCTTGGCTATTCCTCCTGTCTTAGATGTTGTTCAGGATGTTTTTTCTGAATCTTCCCTTAATCCTGATTCTCTGCCTCCGGCCCCTGTTAAGCCAGACAGGTATTACAGAGTTCCAGAGGCACATAAGTACTTGTATAAGAGTCCTAGGGCTGATCCGGAAACCATTATTCAAGGCCGTAAGGGTGTTAGGGCTTCTGTGGCCAAAAATCCAGTCCCTTTGGATAAAGATTCTAGGGCGTTAGACAGGTGGGGGAAAAAAGTGTACACCTCCTCTACGTTAGCTATGAGGGCTTTGAATTGCCAATTTCATATGCTGAAGTATCAGAACTTTTTATTAGGCCAATTGAAATCTAAGGTGGATGCTTTATCTGAGAGTATAGAGTGTAAGGAGCTCCAGGAGTTGGTTCATGCATCAGATCAAGTTGGCAAGCATTCTTTGCAGTGTGGTTTTGATGCTCTTCAGGCTTCTTCTAGGGTGGCTGCTACAGGTTCAGTTATTCGTAGACATGCCTGGCTTAAGGATCAAAATTTGTCAGAACATGTAAAGGCTCGAATTTTGGATGCTCCTCTTCAATCTGAAGTTCTTTTTGGTCCTCCTGTGGAATCAGTTTTAAAAAAGATGGAAGATGAGGCTAAGTCTATGCAGACGGTCAAGGATTTTTTGCAGGTGCAGCCCCCTAAGTTTAGTAGGAATTGGCCTGCTAGGGGATGGTCTTATCCTTCTTCGGATTATCAGCCTAAGGGCAGGTCTAGACGTGGTAGAGGCAGGGCTCACGCTCAGGGTTCCTTCAGACCTAGGACTTGGAGTTCTCCTGCACAGTCTTCTGGTGAGGGCAGGGGTCAGCCCTTTCATAAGCAGACCCAATGACCTGTATCTTCCGCTGCCAGACCCTCCCTTACTGGCAGCTCCTCTAGGAGGAAAGTTGGGACTTTTTACAGAAAACTGGAATTTGATCACCCAAGACAAATGGGTGTTGGATATAATAAATCGAGGTTACAAGTTTTATTTTCACACTTTTCCTCCTTTCAAAGGCATGCCGGATGTGCCTCCTCAGCAAAGGCTGGAGGCTCAGAAGCAGATTTCTTTACTTTTGCAGATGGAGGCAATTCAGGTGGTCCCTCCTTCAGAAGTAGACCTAGGATTTTATTCCCATCTATTCCTGGTGCCAAAGAAAGGAAACACTTGGAGGCCAATTCTGGATTTGTCCATTCTCAACACCTACCTAGAAATTCCAAAGTTCAAGATGTTAACATTACAACAACTTCTGCCTATGATAGGCAAAGATCATTGGATGGTAACCCTGGATCTCAAAGAGGCCTATCTTCACATCCCTATCAAGCCCAGCTGCAGGAGATTCCTGAGATTTCGGGCTGGTACTTCACATTATCAATTCTCTGCATTGCCCTTTGGCTTATCTACTGCACCCAGGGTGTTCACAAAAGTTCTGGCTCCTGTGATTGCTTTCTTCAGACAGAGAGGAATGCAAATTTATCCTTATTTGGACGATTGCCTGATTCTTGCTCAAAAAAAGACAAATTACTACAGCATCTCCAGTATGTAATGACAGTTTTAAGGTGCCTAGGGTATACTGTGAACGAAATAAAGTCCAGTCTAGTGCCCTCTCAGGACATGTGCTTTCTGGGTGTGAGACTGAATACAGCCTCTCAGATGGCATTTCTGACCCCGGACAAACAAAGAACTCTTCCTCTCTACTTCCAGCAGTTATCAGTAATGTCCAGGCTGACTGCAAGGACAGTCCTCCAAGCCTTGGGGTTCATGACATCTTGCATTCTAGTACTTCCCAATGCCAAACTGCATATGAGGAAGCTACAATGGTATCTCAAAAGTGTGTGGGCTCAACACTGCCACAGTTTGGACACTGTCATTCGGATTATACCTTGCATCCAGAAAGAATTACTTTGGTGGGCTCAGGAATGTCACCTAAACAAGGGACTCTCTGTGACCCGACCAGAGGCGAGTCAGATCCTAACGACGGATGCCTCGGACTTGGCTTGGGGAGCACACTTCAATGGAAAATGGATACAAGACATGTGGCCTCCCAAACTACTTAATTTGCATATCAACATGAAGGAGATGTTAGCAGTTCAATTTGCTTTGATGGCATTCAAGGAACTCCTTCAGCCAGGACAGGTGTTGATACAAACAGACAACACAACAGTCATGTGGTACATCAACAAGCAGGGGGGAACCCATTCCTACCCTCTTTGCAGACAAGCAATGATTTTATGGGAGACTGCTCTGGGTTTGCGAATCAGTCTTCAAGCAAGGTTTCTGCCAGGAGCACAGAACTCCCTAGCAGATATTTTGAGCAGACAAATGGTGGATCCCCACGAGTGGAAACTGGATCCTCAGATTTTCAAACAATTGACTGTGGCTTGGGGTACTCCAGACATAGATCTATTTGCTTCCCCACTGAATTTTCAACTTCCAAAATTTTGCACAAAGATGTTCCACCCAGATGCTTGGAAAATGGATGCTCTATCTTTCAGTTGGAACAACCTTCACGTTTATGCTTTTCCTCCTCTGCCTCTTCTCCCCAAGGTACTCTTGAAAGTCAGACGGGACAAGCCTTGCATGATCCTAATAGCACCAGACTGGCCACGTCAACATTGGTATCCTCTACTGAGGAGTTTAATCCAGGAGCCTCCTTGGCCTCTGCCACAGTTTCCTCATTTGTTGTCCCAGTCAAACAATCATTTTCTCAATGTTCAGCTGCAGTCCCTCCATCTGACAGCCTGGCGTATTCCGTGATGGAGCCGGTGGGGTCTCAGCTTCCTCAACAGGTTTTAGATGTCATTTTGGAAGCTAGGCGGCCTAGCACTAGAAAAGTTTATGCTGATAAGTGGAAGAGATTTTTTCTTTGGAGCACTACAAAGGGTTTGGATGTTTCAGTGCCTAATTTGAGTTTTGCACTACAGTATCTTACTGAATTACTGGACAAGGGTTTGTCATTCTCTTCTGTGAAGGTTCATGCTGCAGCCATTTCTGCTCACTATGATTGTGACCCTCCTTTATTTTCCCATCCTTTGTTCAAACAATTTCTTAGAGGGGCAAAGAATATAAGACCCCCACGTAGAGCTCCTACTCCTTCCTGGGATCTCAATTTTGTTTTGGAAAAACTTACTTTACCTCCTTTTGAACCTGCAGCTACGTCTGAACTGAAGTTTTTGTCTTGGAAGACTGCTTTTTTGTTGGCCATTACTTCTGCCAGGAGGGTATCTGAATTGCAGGCTCTCATGGCAGTTGAACCTTTTTTGATATTCCATAAGGATAGAGTTTCTTTATGGACTAACCCTACTTTTATGCCTAAAGTGATTTCTACTGTGGCCTTGAATCAGTCTATTCATTTGCCTACTTTTATGCTGACCCCAAAATAAAGGTGAAAAAGTCTTGCATTCTTTGGATATCCATAGGCAGTTACGTTACTACTTGAACAGAACTAAGGAGTTCAGACAGACTCAACAGTTATTTGTTTCTTTTGCTTTGAGTTCACAGGGAAAGCTGTTTCTAAGCAGACTATTTCAAAGTGGATTGGTCATTGTATTGCCTTTTGTTATTCTCATCATGGGAAGGATGTCCCTGCTGGGATCAGGCCTCATTCTACTAGGGCTACTGCCACTTCTACTGCTTTTTTGAGAGGTGTAGCTACTAAGGATATTTTGGAAGCAGCTACTTGGAGTTCTGTACACACTTTCACTAAGCATTACCATCTCCCTCTCTATTCCAAGTCTAGGGCTGGGTTTGCCACTGCAGTTTTACAGGGCATGTTAGCAGCCCCTAATTCTTTGTAATTTGCCAGCCTCCCTTTTCCTTTGCTTTGGGATTCTACCCACAGGTCATGACTGCAGCAATGTGAGACGAAGAACATAGTACAGTTTTGTACCTACCATAAATGTAGATGTTTGAGGATCTACGTTGCTGCAGTCCAATTCCCCCCCCCCCCCTCCTTCCCCTCTATAGGTTGGGGTTGCTGGGTTTCGTTTGGAGATATTCTTTACTTACACACTGGGGGTTGTTGGGCATTTCCTATTTTTGGCTTTGGCCTTTCCTTTTAGGCCTTCTGACATCTGGGGCAAGAAAGACTGAGGATATGGCGTCGGTCATGCGCTTAAGTACTACTGCGTACTGACGTCAGCTCTAAGCGACAATGACCGACGCCAGCCTAGCCCTTTGGTATTCGGGCCGACCGAGGACAGCGGACTACCCACAGGTCATGACTGCAGCAATGTAGATCCTCGAACATCTACATTTATGGTAGGTACAAAACTGTACTTTCTTGCTAAAATCTGTAATAGCTGTGTGTCTAAAGATCTGCTGGTATGGTGAGTGTCTCTGTCAGTTGCGTGGAGTGGTATAGAGCTACTCAGATGTGTGATCTGAAGCTTCTTTCTCTTCTGTGGGAGCAGCACTGAAACGTAATAGATTATAGGAATGCTCCTGAATGAAATCTTGGCCAGAAACAGTGCATGCAGATCTGATAAATACATGCCTACATTCTGTAATGCCTTCTATAACCATGTTTTTTTTTCCCCCCCAGACAAATCGTTTTTCTTTCCTGGAATGGCTGAGATCTTTGGCAGATGCAGACGGAATAATTAAATCCCCCAAGGTCTCCCTTAAACTTCTTACAACACCTTTGCCAGGAGTAGAGGTAACACCCACTCTGATCCCTGTGGTGACCACATTTCCAGAGTTTTCATCTGAGTATTTCAGTTTACACACTTACCAGCAGAATCTGCGGACAGAGAAACTAGGGCAGATAGTGTTCTTCGTGGAAGTCACTCCTACCACAATGAGCCTTTTTGATGGGTAAGCAGCTGAGTACATTTTGTGTTAGATTATTGCTCCGTAATCCCTTTAACACTGCAGGAGTTAGCAGTATTGTGGCACATGTTATTACAGCATGAAGCTGGCACTGACATTGTTTTAGCTAAGACTCCAGGTTAACATTCTTTAACTATTTGGAAACCATAAGAGGTGAAGAAATTGACCTGCTGTGACTTGCGTCTACAAATGTAGTATTTTGACATGGGCTACTGCACCTTCATTTTTTTCTGTTTATCTTATTTTAGGATTTTAACATACCTGCTTACAAAAGATAACCTACTGTAGTGCATTCTTTTTAAGAGAACACCTGAAAAATGACCACAGTATCATTGGTGAATGCCACTGTTCATTTTTTTCCCTTTTTTTCTCCCAATAACTGGTTTATTTTATTCAGAAGATCTTTGCAGACCCCCAGAGTCTGTCTAGTGTGCAGCTCGTGTTTTTTGTGTATTAAGTCATATGAATGACTACAGGAATATGACAATACCAGTTATTTCTTTTTTGCAAATAGCATTTTATTGCAAGTATTTTGCAGAAAACATCAAAACATAAACTATATTTATAAAAGTAGACAATGCAACTGAGTAAGATGAGCAGAAGAAGCATTGTCCAGAAATGTAAATACTTAAAGGACATTATTTCTGCTGTATTCATTATGCGGAATTGTGGCTAAACTATTTAACAATCCTCTGTTTACCTTTTAAACTTTGCAAATTCTTGTATGCTCTGAAACAAAATGCTAACTGAATTTATAAAATGTTTGATTAAATTAACATGAAGGCTCTTCCATACAGTATAGCAACAAAAAACTTTATGTACTACATAGTATTGATCTATTTTGTGCATGTAAATCATCTTAAAAATAAAATAGCTTGAAGCAAGAAGTCAGATAAGATTTGCATTTAATCTTTACGTGATAAGAAATAGAGAAACTAGTGGTCCTAAAACTTCATTGATGAGCTCAGTCACAATAATTTTCAAAAATCATGAAACCCAGGTAGTGTTCAAAGCAACAAACCTTTATTTGTCACAGACAAGCAATCCTCAGTAAGAAAAAGTCAGAAATATTTTAACAATGTTAAACATATCAGCTTTTATATACTTAGAAGTAGGTGTTGAAAATATACATATTATTTAATTTTAAACCAGCCTATTCATGGCAAACAATATAAACAGGGCTGTAAAAGTACATTTTAGAACAGCAAGTACCCACCCCACACACTGCTACTGATTAGATCAAACTAAGTCCTAGTTAAGGAAAACACTACCTATCTATTTTGCAACCCACATTGCAAGACTGGGTATTAAGAAAAGTTTATTGGTGCACATCTGAGTACAACAATGCAAATTGCCTCTTTGCCTACTCATTGCATAGACATACTCAGATCTTAGGTTCATCAACTTCTATCTCATCCAACTCTTGCAGCCAGACTAATTCTCCAAGCTTTGGGGTCTATGGCAGCAACAGTAGTTCTTCCTTTAGAACCCTACTTTATGCTTGTCATTCAATGGACTGTAGCTGTTTAGTGGTCTATTCCTCAACATCCCCTAGCTTACACAAGTATGCAAACACCATATTCACTGGTGGATCCAGGCAAACGACATTTACCTAGGCCAGCTTTTTGTTTTTCCTCCCCTACTGGCCACAGTGACCACAGACGCCTCCCAGTTGGGGTGGGGGCATTACTTGGGAAGGATGGTCCAAGCCGTAACGTCCCCCCAAGAGACCAATTCACATATCAACTTCCTGGAGATGAGAGCAGTCTTTTTAGAATTGCAGACATTTCAAGATGCTCTTCCTCTGGGGACTATTACCATTCATATTCAAACCAAGAACATGTCAGTAGTCTGGTACATTAACAAACAAGGAGAACCTGGTCTTACCATCTCTGCAGGGAGGATATGAGAGTGTGGCAATGGGCAATCTCCTCCAACCATTTTCTAGTAGCAGTGCACCTTCCGGTGAAATCCAGAGTACTAGCGGACAGACTTAGTAGGTGCATTCTGATGCCTCACAAGTGGTCAGTAGTGGAGGAAATTTTCCATCATTGGGGCCAAACTTGCTGCGACCTCTTTACATCCCCTCACAACAAATACAGCAGGTATTTTGCCCTGATCCCCCTCGGGGAGTCACCGAGAGACGCTATAATCCACGTTTGGCCATTTGTTCTCCTTTATGCTTATCCTCCACTTCCTTTCATCCCAAAATGTCTACAGAAAGAAACTCTGTTGAAGAGCTTTGTCATCCTCATTGCTTCTTTCTGGCCTCTCCAGGTGTGGTTCCCCTTCCTTTGGTCTCAACTTCGTTATCCTGTCTGGATACTGGACCCAACTTCAGATCTTCTCTCACATGCTTCAGGGATAAATCATCCTAATATCCCAGCCTATAAACTAACTGCATGGTTTCTTCAGTTCCAACAGTAGCCAGACAACCCAGGCTTTCTTCCCCAGTACATACCATTTTACTATCTTCAAAAAGACTCTACCAAAAAAGGTTTACAACAGTAAATGGAAAATATTTTCCCTTTGGGTGTTATGAAACAGCATTGACCCTTTTATCTACCCCGATGTTCATCGTGTTTCACTGTTGCAGTCATTACACTTGGGTTATCCTGCTGGTAGGCTACCCGCAGTCGGCCTGAATTCTAAAGTCCTGGTCCAGCGTCGGTTGCTGTCGCCTCTTCCCTGACGTCAGTGCGCCAGGGGTATAAAAGATGCAGCCGATGTCATTTTCTTCAGTCTTTCTTGCCACGCGGTGCCCGAAGCAAAAGCAGTTCGAAAGTGCCGGTCGGCCGACTCCTGAGATTTTCAAAATCGAATTTCAGATCTGAAGTCTTCATTAAAGTGAAGTACCCCGTTGGGGAAACTTTTTTCTTGCTCCAGACCGATGTCAGAAAAAGTTAACAATTGTATTTCTTGTGGGAAGCAAATATGTCATAAGGATTTTCATTCTTACTGTATTCCTTGCCTAGGCCCTGACCACGACGTTGCTAGCTGTCGGTTTTGTGCTAGATTTAACCAACGCACTATTAAGCATCGGTATGATTATGCCTTTTATTACTTTACCAAAGATTTGATTATATAATGCCGTCGGAACAGCCGACGACCGGAGTTTATAAAAAGCGCAAGGAAAAGGACAGACATCCAAGGTCCAAAACTGACGACAAGGCCTCTGCTAGGCCAGTCGCGGGTTCGCCGGTTCTCAGTGAAGCGCTTTCGCAGCCCCTGACGCCCACTACCTCAGAGCCACAGGCCGCTTCTGACTCCCACGTGGAGCCAACTAGGCCTCTGGATACTCAAGGTATTAGACACTCGGAAACTATTCCCTCAGATAGGTCCGGAGCCGCTGAGCAGGCATCGGCTTCTGAGGGTGTTTTCAGGCCTACACAGTTATATGTCAAGCCAACCTCAGCTTCAAAAGTAAAGACTAAAACAGCTCTAAAGACAAAGAAACAAGTACAGCATTCTCCTGGACAGACATCCCCTCCTGATAAGAGGCCTAGGCAAGAGACAGAATATGACTCTTCTGATCATGTTTCCATTTCCTCTGATTCCTCTTCCAAACAGTGATACTCTCTTCCTCCCTATGAGGATTCTGATGCTGAAGAATCTATTCCTTCAGCCTCTCCTTCTGAGGATTATTCTTTTGGGGAAACCCTGCATACCATGAGGGAGCATTTTCATTGGGAGAGCCAAGATTACTCATAATCTAAGAAAAGGCTCAGAGACTTTCTTTTACTACCTCAGCACAGACCTCTTGCTATTCCAGCTGTTCTAGACATTGTAGATGTATTTTCAAAGTCCAGCCTGTCTCCTGACTCTCTACTCCCTGCACCTGTTAAGCCAGACAGATACTACAAGGTTCCAGATTCTCATAAATTTCTATATAAAAACCCTGCTGCTGACCCAGAAAATATATCTCAAGGTCCCAAAGGGGGCTTCCACTGCAAAAAACCCTGTCGCCCCTGATAGGGATTCTAGGGCACTGGACAGATGGGGGAAAAAGTTTACACTTCTGCTACCTTGGCTGTAAGGGCTTTAAATTGTCAGTTTCATATGCTTAAATTTCAGCAATACTTAATGTCACTGCTAAAACAGAAAATGTTGACAAATTCTGAATGTTCTGAAAACAAGGAAATGCAGGATTTATTGCATGCAGCTGCACAAGTGGGAAAGCATACTTTGCAATGTGGTTTTGATTCACTGGAGGCCTCTTGCAGGGCCGCTGTTACGGGTCCTGTCATTAGAAGGCATGCTTGGTTAAAGGAACAGAATCTGCCTGATCATGTTAAAGCAAAATTATCGGATGCTCCATTACAGCATGATACTTTGTTTGGTGTTAAGGCAGAAGAGGTGTTGAAGAAAATGGAGGATAAAACGAAATCTATGCAGACAGTTAAGGATTTCTTACAGGTACAGCCACCCAGATTTAGCAGGAACTGGCCTTCATAGAATTGGTCCTTTCCAGTGTCAGACAGGCCACAAAGAGGCAGATACAGATGCCCTAGAGGCAGATCCCTGCCCCAAGGCTCATACAGGCCTAAACAATGGGGTGCTTCAACCTCCAAAAGCGGAGAAGACAAATCACAGCCTTATAGGAAACAGTCCCAATGACTTTCCTCTGCCATTGCCAAGCACCTAACTTTTGGCAGCACCCTTAGGGGGAAAACTAGCACATTTTTCACAAAATTGGCACATGATCACCCAGGACAAATGGGTCTTGAATATAGTGTCTCAGGGCTACACTTTCACACCCTTCCAAAGGCAAAAGGTATGCCAGACCTGCCACACAATCAATGGGCAGAGACACAAAAGCAAGTTTCATCCTTCATGGACATGAGGGCTATTCAGCGAGTACCACAGCAAGAGCAGGGACAAGGATTTTACTCAAGACTTTTCTTGGTACCCAGAAAGGACAAAGCCTGGAGACCAATACTGGACCTGTCTATTCTAAACACTTTTCTGGACGTTCCAAAATTCAAAATGTTGACTCTACAGCAGCTTCTGCCCATGCTGGGACTCTACAGCAGCTTCTGCCCATGCTGGGCTGGAAGGCTTGGCTTGTAACTTTGGACCTCAAAGAGGCATACCTGCATGTCCCAATCAGACAGTCTTGCAGAAGATACCTCAGACTCATAGCTGGCTCAATGCACTTACCAATTCTCTGTACTGCCCTTTGGCTTATCTACTGCGCCCATGGTCTTCACAAAATGCCTGGCACCAGTAATTGCATTTTACAGATAAAGAGGAATCCAAATATATCCTTACTTGAATGACTGCCTTATTCAAGCAGAGAGCAAGGACATTCTACTGAAGCATCTGGTGTTTGTAAAAAGATTACTAATTTGCCTAGGGTACACAGTAAACGAAAAGAAATCAAAACTGGTACCCTCTCAAAAGATAATATTCCTGGGTGCAAGCTTAAATACAACTGCCCAGATGGCTTATCTCATGCTAGACAAACAAAGGCAACTGACTTACTTTGAAATGTTGGCAACGAAGACCCAGTTATCTGCAAGAAACATTCTGCAGGCTTTGGGCTTCATGGCATCCTGCATCTGCTAATTCCATATGCAAGACTGCATATGAGGAAACTACAATGGTATCTAAAAAGTGTTTGGACTCAACATTGCCACAGCCTGGAAACATTAATTACCCTCATTCCCTGCCTGCAACAAGAGTTTCGATGGTGGGCACAGGCCTGTCACCACACCAAGGGACAACCATTCACTTTACCCACAGCCAGGCAGACACTAACAACAGATGCATCAGATTATGCCTCGGGGACCCACATGGCAGGAAAATGTATTCAGGGCACATGGCCCGCAAGCCAAATGCATCTTCATATCAATCAAAAAGAGATGCTAGCTGTACAGAATGCCCTGACAGCCTTCAAGCATCTACTTCATCCAGGGCAACTGCTGATAAAGATGGACAATACTACAGTCATGTGGTACATAAACAAGCAGGGAGGCACACATTCCTACCCCTCTGCATTCAAGCCATGACTTTGTGGAACAAAGCATTGACTTATCAAGTACACCTGCAAGCACAATTCCTGCCAGGAAAGGCAAATACTCTGGCAGACGAACTAAGTAGAAACCTCATGGATCCTCATGAGTGGAATCTAGATCCACAAATCTTCAGCATGATAACAAGGAAATGGAGATGCCCAGACATAGATCTATTTGCCTCCCCTCACAACTGCCGACTACAGAGATTCTGCACAAGGACTTATCACAAACAAGCATGGAAAGTGGATGCTCTATCATTCAGCTGGAAAACCCTTGCAGTATATGCCTTTCGTCCACTGCCTCTCCTCCCCAAGGTAGAAGCCAAAAATGATACTGATTGCCCCAGACTGGCCACGCCAGCACTGGTACCCAATCCTAAACAGCTTGTCTCAAGGCCTGGCCTGGACATTACCTCAAATTCCTCATTTACTGACCCAACAAAACCATCAGATCCTGCACAGCCAGCTCAGAACCCTAAATCTGGCTGCATGGCAGATAATGTAACCATTCGGAAGACACCTCTCTCTAAAGCAGTTATGGATGTTATTTGGGAGGCCAGGAGGCCCAGCACCAGAAAATCTCATGCAGAAAAATGGAAGAGATTCTGTGCTTGGAACCAGGCACAAGGAATTGACACGCTTGTACCAAATATTCCTCAGATTTTACAATACCTAACTGAGATGCTGGACAAAGGCCTATCCTTCTCATCAATTACGATCCATGCCTCTGCCATTTCAGCTCATTACAATACGGACCCACCTATTTTTTCACATCCACTGCTAAGGCAGTACCTCAGAGGGGCCAAAAACATAAGACCTCCAAGGAGAGCACCAATACCTGCATGGGACCTCAATTTTGTCTTGGAAAAGCTCACACTGCCTCCTTTTTAGCCAGCCAATACAGCTGAGATAAAGTACTTATAATGGAAAAGAGCTCTGCTCCCAGCAATAACTTCAGCAAGAAGAGTCTCAGAGTTACAGGCACTAATGGCTGTGGAACCTTTTATTATTTTCCATCCGGACAGGGTTTCTCTAAGGACAAACCCAACATTTATGCCTAAGGTAGTGTCCAGTGTGGCTCTTAACCAAACCATTCATTTGCCTACCTTTTATCCAAACCCACAGAATAAGGGGGAGAGACTTCTGCATTCTTTGGACATACATAGACAACTACGCTTCTACTTGGACAAAAACTAAAGCTTTCAGAAAGACTGAGCAACTCTTAGTGGCATATGCTGCAGGATCGCAAGGAAAAGCTTTTTCAAAGCAGACTATTTCAAAATGGATAGGCCACTGCATTCGTTTCTGCTGTTCACAACATGGCAAATCAGTGCCTAAGGGCATTAGGCCACATTCAACCAGAGCAGCAGCCTTCCTCAGAGGAGTACCAACCAAGGACATTTTGGAGGCTGCAACTTGGACTTCAGTGCACACTTTTACAAAGCACTACCACTTGCCTCTTTACTCTAAATCCAGAGCAGACTTTGCCACTGCAGTTCTGCAGGGCCTCATAGCCACTCCTAATTCTATTTAGGCCCAGCCACCCAACCTCAGCTTTGGGATTCAACCCAAGTGTAATGACTGCAACAGTGAAACGCGATGAACATTGTACAGTTGTGTACCTACCATAAATGTAGATGTTTGAGTGTATTCACTGTTGCAGTCCAGGTTACCCTCCCACCATCCCCCTTTCATTGCTCCGACTTATCTGTACTTCTCTATTCTATACAACCTATGTGGTGTATTTGCCTGTAGATGAAGGTAATGTTTGTTAGTGCATGCATTTTTATGAGCAGAATATTTAGCCTACCCTCTTGGGGGCACCTGACATCTGGGGCAAGAAAAACTGAAGAAAATGTCGTCTGCTGCATCTTTTATACCCCTGGCGCACTGACGTCAGGGAAGAGGAGACAGCAACCGACGCTGGACCAGGACTTTGGAATTCAGGCCGACTGCGGGTAGCCTGCCAGCAGGATAACCCAAGTGTAAAGACTGCAACAGTGAATACACTCTAACATCCACATTTATGGTAGGTACACAACTGTACTTTTCTGCTGTTCTTAATTTTCTGTCTGCCCTTATGAAAGGAGCTACTTTTTCTACAGTTAAACTACATTTCACAGCCATATCAAATTTTCATACCGGAGTTAAAAATTATTGTTTGGCTTCTTCCAAGTTATGTAAGGCTTTCTTGAAAGGCACTTTCCTCTGTAGACCCCCACCCCCCTCCAAGTTAAAGATCCTTCACCTCCCTGGGACCTGACAGTGGTACTACAAGTTCTGACTCAAAAATCCTATGAACCTTCAGCAAAAAATAATTTAAAGTATCTGTCTTGGAAAATGGCCGTTTTAGTAGCTAATACTTTTGCCAAAAGGATTTCTGAACTCCAGACTGTTTCATCAAAGACTCCATACATAATTTTCTATAAAGACAGGGTTTCATTATGAATTAACATATCCCTTTTACCTAAAGTGACTTCTGAATCTAACATTAACCAATCCATTTGTTTACTGGTTTTCTTTCCAAATTTTTCAAACAAAGGAGAATACATACTAAATCTTCTGGATGTGCACAAGCAATTATGTTTATATTTACACAGAAGTAAAGAAATCAGAAAATCAGACCAGCTGTTTGTCTCCTTCTCAAAAAATTGACTGGGTTATCCAGCATCTAAAGTTATATTGGCTAAATGGATAACTAATTGCATTTCTTGGGTCTATTCCCAGCAAGGCATTTCTCTACCAAAACCACCTAAAGCCCACTCATCTAGATTCATGGCCACTTCATCTGCTTTTTGGTCAAGAACGTCTGTTAATGAGGCTTGCGCAGCAGCCTCATGGTCCAGTGCTCATACAGTACCTTACAAATTGGACCTAATCTGCAGGAGGAGAGCTACCTTTGGTTCAGCAGTACTCTGGAATATCTTTCCATGTTGGCTGTCCAAGATTCACATAGCTGGGGGCTCTGTCCCATTCATTGAGGATGAATGAAAAGGGCAATATCAAATTTAAAAGTTGTGTACTCACCATGACCATGCATCTCTATTGTCCATTTTTATTCTTCTTCAGCTTCCCCCTTTCCATCTCCCTTCCGATAATCTTCTGGAGTGACCTGTTGGTTTTATTATTGTAACATATCGTTCCAGGTTTGAGCCCTATTCTATTACCTATCCCATTCTTTAACTTCTTAATGTGGACTTTATGGCAACAGACTTGATCTTAGGTGATACAGATGGACTAGGGCATTATGGGTAGAGGGAGGAGCTCGAGAGTTTGCTCCAAAGTCTGAGTTATGCGGCCAAGTTGGATCCGAGGATTAGATCCATAAGTTATTTGTTGAGGAAGAAGTTTCTGATTCCAAGTTTGACTGTTTTGTATACTCCAGTCTCACATTTCTCATATGCTAGGGCTTTGTCTGATTCTTGGAGTCCTTCGTGGCTACCGCCACCTTTGTCTTCTGTACCTCTCAATGTCAGTGGCCTTTTTGCTGCTCATTATACAAACAGTACTAGACAAGTGATGAAGAGAACCATACAATGCCCAGCTATATACACCTTTCTAATTGTTCTTACCAATGCAGTTTACTTTTTGAACTAACCAAATACAAACATGCTTATTCATCTTATTACTATCTGGACCACTTAAGTGACAGTTTCTTGTTGTAGTTACTGCAGTCTGTATGTCATGGAGGCTTACTGTATCTCCCTGGGTTCCCAGCCAAGTTTAGTGTTCACAACCTTCCTTGTTAAACTTACAGTAATATTTCTTTCAGTCTCCAAGGAATATACCTTTAATATTTTAGGATATAGTCTGCTAGACTTAATTTCTGCTGGTTATTATATGCCTCTATGGTTTGCTCCACATTCCCTGTTGCAAGGGCCTTTGGGTATAGCAATAACCCTGGTGACTTACTTTCTTTGAGACTGTTTGTATGTACCAGAGTATATTGGCTAGACTGTCTTTTAGACTGTAGATTGTCCTCTTTGTCTAGTTATACTTTATTTGGTTCCTGTCTGTGGCCAGACTCTACTGTGTTTTAAGTAAAATAAAACTCGCTGGATACACACGACACGTAACTCTTTGCGAAAGCGGTCATATTTCTTTCTAAATAGAGTCCTCTCTGCTTCATCAGACAAATTATAGCAGTTAAAACTTCATTTAAATAGTGATGCATCATGGTGTCAACCAATCATTTCCATGTTAAAATCAATACAAATAATACTTAAGGTGTAAAAATATACATATATATATAAATATATATAAAAAAAACACATAGAGGCTGCATAGAATGTGGGGTACATTTCTAAAATTTTCTAGTTACAATATTAAAAGCTGTATAAAAAAGCATAAAAAATACTAAATAACTAGAGCATCAGTGCTTCAAGGCCCTGTTTCTAAGAAATCGTTTTAAAGAAACCTTGGAGTTTAGGCCAGGTGGTCTGTCTGCTTGGAACTTAATCCATTCTTGTTCCAAAGCTTCAGTATTGTTAGTAATATTTCCACCTCTCTTATTTCTATGGACAATATGGAGAACCAGGAACTTAAAAGTGTGTGTGTTCCCTTCTTGCATCACATGCATTGCTTTCTTTTTGGTTTCTGATATCTCTCATATGTTCTAAAATTCTGTCTTTCAATAATCAATTTGTTTTACCTATATAATAGGCAGGACACTTTGTGCAGAAACTAAAGTATACTATATTTGCAGTGTGACAGCATAGAAGTGTGTATCAATGGAGAAACCTCTGATAGGGTGTTTATACTGCCCCCCACCAAAAATGAATGGGCATGCTGTGCATTTCCTGCAGGCAAACGTGCCCATCCTATCAGACTTTACATACTTTGGCTCATCTATTTTTTGGTAGCATAGTTGTCTTTTAAGGGACTTATTATTTTTAAAGGAGAAGGATGGTGTTTCTCCTATTATTCCATCGAGTTCTTTCACACTCGCTAGGATATCCCAGTTGTTTCTGACTGTCACAAACTATATTAATGTTACTCACAAAAGTCAGTGGTACTCGCAGCATATTATTCTCTACATTTCTTGTTGTGCCTGAAATCGTTATAGTATTCACATTTTCCATGGGTAAAACATGTACATGTTTTCTTCTAGCATTATAATAAGGTTGGCATTTCCCTTCCCTTTCTTTCCATGCTAAATCAATCTGCCTCTCAATATCTTTCATTTTGTATCCCCTTTCACTAAATTCATGCTTAAGAAGAGTCGGTGCTTCACATAAAGTTGCATCATCATTATGTAGCCGCATACAACGAACTATCTGTCCTTTCAAAACATTTGCTTTTGCAAAACCAGGATGCATACTACTGTTATGTAAAACATTATTTTTCCTGATAGGCTTCCTATACAATGAAGTAGAAATTAGTTCAGGGGTGTCTCTTTTAACTTTCACATCTAAGAAGTCAATCTCTTTGTCAGAATACTTAAAGGTAAAGGCGGAGGGATTGTTGTTCTAGAAAGAGAAGTTTATGTTGATAATATGCAAACACACCTGAATAATGCTACTATTTACTGTGAGATTTCTCATACCTATGTGAAAGCTTTGATGGACTCTAAATAGAGTTACATGCCGTGTGTATCCAGCGAGTTTTATTTTACTTATTGCTTTATTATCACTGGTTACTTCATCCAGAGTCGGGGACTTTATATCTACTGTGTTTTACTAATTTATCCCTTAGGGAGAGAGCTTACTCTTCTTTCAGCCACTACTGTGCAGGCTGTTTTACTGCACATAGCATCTACTCCCTGCTTACCCATTCTGGACTGTCTTGGCATGTGGTAGGGATAACACGTATTTTGCGGCAGATTCCTCTGTTGCATGTTTCTGCTATCAAGAGAACTTTTGGGGGCTTAGAAAAGAGTCTGTTACAAGATCCCATCCCTGCTTTGACTAGACGTTTTTATGTGGGTTTCTGTTTCAAGATGGTCTCTAGTAGTGGAACATAGGAACATAGGAAGTAGTTGTGTGATATCAGATGCACAGAGAATGTTATTAAAGTGGTCAATACAGAATTGATTAAAAACGGGTTCCTATTAGATGACCGAAGACTCATTCTATCGAAATAGTCTTGATCGAACATAAAACAACAAAAAGCAAAATAGCGAAGCGGCTTTTAAGCAAATTCTTTCCCAGGGAAATAATTTGCTTGGCCGCTTCCGTTACTTTGCTGTTTTCGGCACTGTAGTGCGATCTCTGAGTTAGTATATTTAAGTAGGGGGACCACTTTATGTATTATTTCAAATTTTTTTTTTGGAAAAAAAATCGCTGTTCTGAGCTTTCGAGATTGTAAGCTTTCGCTTACATGGGTCGAATATGGGGTCGATTATTCGTGGTTTGCTTTTTTAAACATTTGATGATATAATATAGACCCTTAAAAACATGAACTTGTAAGTATGTATGTATATATATATATATATATATATATATATATATATATATATATATATATATATATAATATAGGTAGATAGATTAGATCTAGATATAGATAGATACATGTAGGTTCAATATGTACATGAGATACACACATGCATGCTAGAGACTCAGTGCTGAGAGATACTCCATAAGGACATACCTGGAAAAGAGTAAGAAGAAAGGAGAAATCGAGTGTATGGTTGGAGGAAGAAGTGTGGGAGTGTGTAGGAAAAAAAAGGAATTTAGCCAATAGTGAATGTATAAGAAGGGCTGAAGTGAATAAAGGCTAAAGGTATTAGTTTAACAGTTTTTGGTCCCTGGTAACTGTTTTACTGGAACATTACTGAGTTGTTTTTTGTGTGACCAGTTTTTGGCCCTTTTCTTGTGATTCTGCATTACTTTGGTGGAATTCTGTCAGTGACCTTGGGCTTTCCTTTATTAGATCTCAGATAATTTTGTCTGTCAGGTTGATGTACTGATTTTTGTCCTAGTTCACTCTAATTGCGATTTTCCAAGTCCCATTTCATTTTTGAATTTATTTGCTGCCAACCAAATACCTCACCTTACATGAGGAATAGTTTCTTAGGAGGTAGACAACCTGCTACAGTCAGGGGCTGTTCTTCGCTCTCACATAGATTATCTAGTCAGAGTTCATTCCCTAATAGTTTTCACTCTACATGTAGTAAAAAATGTTTATATCTCTACTAGTTGCATTGCTTTACCTTTGGTTGTTGGTATGTGGTGGATTGGATTTTTATCTGGAAGGAGTCTCTCCTATCACTTTTTCTGAATGAGTATTAGTTTTATTCTTCCTCTGCTTGTGAAATCTTCATAGATCTGTTCCTGTAGTCTGACTTAGAAATATTAACATGAAACAATCATTGCTCGTAATTACCCAGCAATCTTTGCTTAAGACATTGTCCTATAAGTAGAGGAAGATGAACCATTCCTGTCATATACAAAAGCAATGTCTTTACCAGAATGAGAGATGTGTAAGGCAAGTCCATCTTCCTCTGTGAGCCCTGTCTCCCTTCACTTTGACTTTTTGATCTGGGATTTCTTTTTGTCTACTTCCTTGTTTCCTTTTGTGGCTTTAATTTTCATTGGTAACAGAGGTATGGAGAAGGCTTCTTCCATACTTTGTATTAAGGGTAAAGGGAAAGAGCTTGATGATCTGTAAAAGTATGAGATGCCAAGCTGTTAAGAGTCTTGCTCTCCTTAATTACAAGAGGTCAAAGAAGATGGAATTTGTCCTATACATATGTCAGTATGGTAAATAAATACCTATATGGTATTTATTTGTTTATATATATATATATATATATATATATTTATTATTTACACTCTCTTTTGACTGGGTTGGCCCTAGTAAGCCTAGCCTTTTCCCATAGGTCGATGGGTAAATATTAGGCTAGCTGCCCTTCTGGGCCATTTTAAGCCCAGCCAATTTCTCTTCGGGGAGACCCGAGGGAGTATTCATACTAACTAATGGAAATTTGGACAAGGGGACTGAGAAACTTCCCCTACTTTTTTTTTTTTTTTTTCAACAATGTGCCATGGGATCTTTTACATCCACCTGAGCTACCACCAACTTGGGTGTATGGGGCCTCAGTTTAACACCTCATCCAAAGGATGGTAGGTGTGGCTATATGCATGAAAAGTATTTATTCAGTCATGCATAATCTATATTAAAATGCATTTTGCAAAGATATTTAAAACAAAACGTGTGTATTCAAAAGAATAGGCTTGTTTTTAAACAGACACTTGAAAATGAGTTTGGTGGTATTAAAATGAAAACACTGACGCCTAAAAATGCACTACAGGCATGGCAACAAGAACACATGGCAGATTTTATACATGATGGCAGAAAATGAATGGATAAAATTAATGTAAATGAGGCGCAGATGCAAAGTGTAATATCAGAGATTATTTTTAAACCGTTTTTAATTGGACAGTACTCAAGAAAGAACTGTGTGCATATTATAACCTGTTCTAGCCACTGGGTGGCTTAACTAATTTAGAAACTCCGGATATGGATTTTAAATACAAAAATTTACAGTGTTCTTTTTCAAGTAGTAGTACTTCAGTGAGTTCTCTTAATGCATAGTAATGTGGATTGTTTGGCTTCCAGTAGAGTAAGAATGGTAAAATGAATTCACAGTATGAAACCAAACCATATGTGTAAACCTTCGTAAAGCTCCAGAGACTTTCAGACTCGATGCATTGATATCCTGCATGACTCTGCTGATATAGCCTTAGGCTAAATCCTGTTACTGTGTCAGTATTAGATGCCCTAGAAAAATGCTGGTAGCTGTTAAAGCCTGAAGTGAAAAACTAGCTGAACAGAATCAAAGCTCTAGGTGCTATTAAGCACGAGTTGTAGCTAGTGCAAAGGATGAACATTGTTGTTCTTGTTATAAAGAAAGATGAGATTCACAGTTGTTTTGTTCTGCAAGAACTCACTCAAACAAGTGAGCATTGCCCCTTGCTTACTGTTGAACTTATCTGAAGCAATACCATATGTTATTTTATTTCATTAAGTGCTTGCTAAAGGTGACAGCTGTGATACTTGGAGTGGCAAAATTGAAATGCAAGTAGGGTGAAATGTATCATAATTATAAGACTGTGGGGAATTCTGAAGTATTGTCCCTACTCTGAGTTGCTATATATAGGTTAACATGAGATTGTGTAGAGGAAAAAGTCCCTTGCAAAAATACTTTAAAAGTGAACATAGAGAACCTGAATTTACTGTTTTTTTTTTTGTTTGTTTGTTTTTTTGTGTGCGCACTTATTTTTTGAAGCAGAGAGACAAGGACTCTCAGTACCAGGTCTTACACTTCAGATAGGAAGCTTTTTACAGTAATTGTTGGAAGCTAAGGATTTTAGCTTATGAAACTAGATGAAACAAGTTCCAAATTGTGTACAATTTAATACATCATTAATAAGTTACAAGTTCCTTTGACTCCCATTTGGTACTTTCACTACCAGATGTGCTCCCACGTGCAGTTGTCCAGGTAAATGAAGGCTTGGCAGGTGATGGTCTTTTAGTGTGTTCAAACAGTTGCAGATTGTAAACGGATCAATTAATGGCAAGCTAAGAGTAAATCTAAAATATAGCAGAGCATCTGAAATATGTGGGTCATAGTTTAACTTTGAGATCTGAAATGTGATTTGTTGAACATGAGAGAGAGAGAGGGAGGGGTTGTGCAATTGTGAAGGCAAGAAAGCAAACTGGCATTAGAGAGGAGCTTAGCAATGATCCAGCATCTTGCAAAGTCGTATACCTTAATATGTCTGAGATAACTATGCCTCTAAGAAAGCTTGGGAAAGGAGCTGTGACCATTTATAAATTTCTGAAATGCACAAGAAGCTAGTTAGAGATGCTCCAACATTAAACTATTTTGATAGGAATAAGACACTATTATTTTAAGTAAATACCTGTCAGGATGGAATGGAATTGTGATCTTGGAAAAACAGAGCAGTTGTTTTGGGATCAATACGATTTACAGCTGCACAGAAGAGATATCTTCAGCTAGAAAGAGAACTGTGGCTAATAATGTATGGGTGAAAGGAAGTTCTCAGATAAGTTTATGGTTAATAAATTGAGGTGGAAACTGGGCACAAAACCACACAAAACAGATTCAAAAATCCATTGTACAGAGCAGCTCCGAAACTGCAGAGGATGTTACTTAATCAAAAGAAGCATCATTTGAAAGTAAAATAATGATCAGGAAGGACCTACACAGAGATATGTTGAGTACAGCATATGTATCAGAAATGTATGGAAAAGTGCTAAAAGATTCTTGAAATAATTTTCTAATTACCATTGTCAGAAGAAAAAATAAGGAGATGCAATTACGTGCTACAGTGAAAGGTTGCCTGACAAAAAAAGTAAGGAAGGAAATTCAGTTGTATTTTTCTTATAGAGATGAAATGCATTTGTCCAAGGCTTAATCTGAATAAAGGCTTCCAATTAGTTAAGAAAAAATGTTCTACAGATTATGCAAGTCATATCTGGGTAGTTAAGTGCAAAGAAAGAGCAGGAGATGTAATATCTTAGCCAGGAATGTTGACTCTAGGTGTAACGTTTTACTATCTGCAATGCATACCACAACATTACTCCTAAAGCAGAAATGCTAACATACCCAGTTCCAGATCCCCCTTGGAGCAGAGCTGACATAGATCCTTTCCAGCTCCGTGCAGATGAAATTGTTGAAGTGGCTAAATTAAGATCCTTTGCTGTTCATGGGAAAGATGGGATGCCTTATAGAACAAATCTTTGCACGACAAATATGACTTAAGTTGAAGATGTAGGAACAGAAATGGGAAGTGTCATGAACAATCCTGTTATACAAAAATAGTATGCGAGAGAACTATGATTGTCAGGAGATCCATGGATTATTTCAGAAGCAGTGCCTTCAAATGAAGCTATGATGCAGCAAGATCTGTCCCTAAAAGACAAGCTTCTCTGTGTAAGCAATCTTGTTAAACAGTCCATGTGTGGAAGGCTGCAGAAGAAACCAGATATGACTGTTCCAAGTCTGAAAAAAAGATTCTAAGGATTCAGAGGTCACTGTAACTCGTACATTGGCAAAAATGTCTTACAAACACACATGACGTGTACTGTTGACTTAAAATTAATTTTAATGAACCAGTATAAAATAATGCAGCTACTTTATTGAAATATAAATGTATTATCAAAGCAAAATGCACAGGGGGCACCCAATTTTGAGGAGTTTGGTTCTAGCACAGTTACTCTGGTTCAGCTATGTTTGTGTGACTCTCAATGATAAGTATTAATTTGTATAAAATATACTTTATAGCCTAGCTGTATAAATATATAAGCAATATATATATATATATATATATATATATATATATATATATGTATGCGTTTCTGCACAAGTAAGTGCTTGTACGTGAATGATGCACGCGTATTAGATTCTTTTCTTAAAATTCAAATCACACATCAGTGATTCATACAACATCAAACCCATTCCATCAAATCCCAAAATGTTGAATCACTAGAACGGGCTGTATCATGGGTCCTGCGAGGGGTGGGGAGTGAGTAGTCTTCTTTGTAGCAATTTAGCAGTCAACTAAACAAGAGTTGATTAAATGTAGTCAACAAATAGTTTTCATACTATTTGTATTTCACATACTTGCAATATACTCGATACACATACATACACATTTGTGTCTGTGTGTGTGTTTGTGTATGTATACATAATATATTTAGTTCTGTTAAGTTATTAATGATGTGCCCACTGAAAGTCCAAGAGTTGTAATTGTAATCTTTGAAACAGGGAGAATTTTATTGTGAGAATGGAGACAAGTGTACTAATTTTGGAGACTGAGAGTTTTTAGAATATTCCCTGTACTTCCAAGATGTGGGGGTTCAGCCCCCTCCAAAAACTGTTCCACAATTTACTGTATTTTTATTAGAATCATATTTAAATTTTTGAAGTGTCAGGACTTACCATATCAGGTTTCGTACATCTGATAAGGAGCCACAAAGTTTATAGCTTTAAAAAGGTTGATGTTGTAGATGGGGTATTTGGAGTTAATGGTAATTATCTTGTAAAAGATAGTTGCATGACATATTGTACACGTCCTGTCTTGGTTTAAATCTCTGATGTAATTTGAATATACACCTTAAAGAGGTTACAGCATAAACATCCTGTATTTTTATCTTATTTACTGTACAGTCATAAACCACAGGGAAGACTCCAGGTGTCATAACATCAATGTATACCTATGTTTATTTACTGATCCATTCTGGATGTCTCCAAAAAAGGGTTGTGGGATCCAGGAACCTGAATATAACTTCTATTTATTTTACAATTTGCTGTTTGGAGAGAGAATTATTTTGCCTTTGAACATGATTGAGAATGTTGCCACCTTGGCTTAACCATCTGAGTATAAAATTAAGCAAAATGAAAACAGACTGATGTTCTTCATGTTTCACTGTTGTAGTCATTACATTTGGGTCATCTGCTGGCAGATTGCCCTCAGTCGGCCTGAATAACAGAGTCTTGTGTCTTGCATCGGTTGCTGTCTCCTCTTCCATGACATCAGGTCATCAGGGGTATAAAACATGCAGCCGATGTCATTTTATTCAGTCTTTCTTGCCATGCGGTGCGTGAAGCAGAAGCAGTTCGCAAGTGCCGGTCAGCCAACTCCTGAAATTTTCTCATTCGAGTTTCAGAACGGAAGTCTTCAAACTAAAGCTAAGTACCCCGTTGGGGAAACTTTTTCTTGCTCCTTACCGATGTCAGTAAAAGTTAATAATTGCATTACTTGTGGGAAGCAAATACCTCATAAGGATTTTCATTTGTACTGTATTCCTTGCCCTAGGTCCAGATCACAACATGCCTTGCTGTCGGTTTGGTGTTAGATTAACCAAAGCACTATTAAGAGTCTGTATATTTTTGCTTCTAAATATTTTGGTTCAAGATTTAATTATCCAGAAATGTCATCGGTTAGCAATCCAACTACTGGGGTTCATAAAATATTCAAAGAAAAAGACAGAGACAGACCGTCGACGTCCAAAACCGACAACGAAGCTTCTCCTAAGCCAGTCGCCAATTCGCCAGTACTCAGTGAGTTGCCCTCGTAGCCCTTGATACCCGCTACTTTTGAGTCACAGGCCTCTACCAATACCCATTCAGAGTCTGGTATGCCGCAAGATTCTCAGAGTATTGAACCCGTGGATGTCTCTCCCTTGGATGGGTCCAGAGCCGCTGAGCAGGCACCGGCTTCTGAGGGTGTTTTCAGGCCTCAACATTTTTATATTAAACTGACGCCAGCCTCAAAAACAAGGTCAAAAACATCTTCTAGGTCTAAAAAAAACGACACATGAGCCACGTCCTCAGGCCCCTATGCCTAAAAAAACAGATGATTAAAATGGCTGAGGATTTAATTATCTTGATCAGGGGTTCCCAACCCCATCCTGTTAAGAGGCCTAGGCAAGGCACCGATTATGAATCTTCCGATCAGGTTTCCATTTCTTTTGATTCCTCTTCTGATCGGGAATTTTCTATTCCACCCTATGAAGATTCTGATGCAGAGGAATCCATCCCATCTGCATCTCCTCTTGAGGATTACTCTTTTAGAGAGACTTTGCATACTTTAAGGGAACATTTTCACTGGGAGAGTCAGGACTTCTCTGAATCAAAAAAGAGGCTTAGGGATTTCCTTCTTCCTCAGCATAGGCCTTTGGTAATACCTCCTGTATTAGACATTGTTGATTATGTGTTTTCGGAATCAAGCATGGCTCCTGATTCCCTGCCTCCGGCTCCTAGTAAGCCAGACAGATATTGCAGGGTTCCTGACACCCACAAATTTCTATTCAGAAATCCTGCTGCTGATCCTGAGACTATTTCTCAGGGTCCCATGGGTGTAAAGGCCTCTACAGCCAAAAATCCTACCCCCCTGAAAGAGATTCCAGGGCGCTGGATAGATGGGGAAAGAAGGTTTATACGTCTGCAACCATGGCAATCGGGGCCTTAAACTGCCAGTTTCATATGCTTAAATAGCAACAGCATGTTATGGGCTTACTGAAACAGAAAATGATGTTGATTTCTGATTGTGTGGAAAATAGAGTTACAGGAATTATTGCATTCAGCAGAACAGGTTGGAAAGCATACTTTGCAATGTGGTTTTGATTCTTTGGAGGCCTCTTGTAAGGCCGCCGTTACTGATCTGTGATTAGAAGGCATGCCTGGCTCAAGGAGCAAAATCTGCCTGATCATGTTAAAGCTAAATTGTTGGATGCCCCTTTGCAGCATGATGCTCTGGTAATAGGCAGAAGAGGTTTTAAAGAAAATGGAAGACAAAGCTAAATCTATGCAAACTGTAAAAAGATTTCTTGCAAGTGCAGCCACCCAGGTTCAGTAGACACTGGCCTACTAAAAATTGGTCCTTTCCTTTGTCCAACAGAGCCACTCAAGGCAAATCCAGGCGCTCAAAAGGCTCCAGATACCAATCACAGGGTTCTTACAGGTCAAAGCAATGGGGTGCCTCCACCTCCAAAACTGGAGGAAACAAAGCACAACCCTACAGTAAGCAGTCTTAATGACTTTCCTCTATCATCACAAAGCACTTACCTTTTGGCAGACCCCTTTGGGGTAAAACTATCACTTCATGCTCAAAATTGGCAGTTAATTACCCAGGACAAGTGGGTATTAAACATAGTATCCCAGGGGTACAGATTTAATTTCCATACTTTGCTACTTCCAAATGGATGGCCAGATCTGCCACAAAACCAGTGGGCAGAGGCCCAGAAACAAGTCATGTCCATCATGGATATGGGGGCTATTCAACCAGTACCAGAAAAGGAAAAAGGACAAGGTTTTTATTCAAGACTTTTCCTGGTACCCAGAAAAGACGATTCATAGCGTCCAGTACTGGACTTATCGATTTTGAACACGTTCCTGGTCATTCCAAAATTCCAAATGCTGACTTTACAACAGCTACTGCCTATGCTAGGCAGGAATGCTTGGTTAGTAACTCTAGACTTAAAAGAGGCATACCTGCATATCCCAATAAGGGAATCATGCAGAAGATACCTCCGCTTCAAAGCAGGTTTTTTTGCATTACCAATTCTCTGCATTGCCCTTTGGCTTATCTACTGCGCCCAGGGTCTTTACAAGGTGCCTGGCACCAGTAATTGCATTCTGCCGACAAAGAAGCATACAAATTTATCCTTATCTGGACGACTGTCTCATTCAAGCAGAGGACAAGGGCACTCTTCTTCAACATCTGGAGTTTGTAAAAAGGCTTCTAGCATGCCTAGGGTACACCATAAATGAAAATAAATCACAATTGGTACCCTCTCAAATTACATTCCTGGGTGCAAGCTTGAATACAACTGCCCAGATGGCTTACCTTACGCCAGACAGACAAAGGCAACTGACAACATACTTCAAACAAATGGCAACAAAAACCCAGTTATCTGCAAGACAAATTCTGCAGGCTTTGGGGTTCATGGCATCCTGCATTCTACTAATTCCATATGCGAGACTGCATATGAGGAAACGTCAGTGGTACCTAAAAAGTTTATGGATTCGACATTCAGTCTGGAAACAATGATTCCTCTCATTCCTTGCCTACAACAGGAGTTTCTTTGGTGGGCAGAGACATGTCACCAAAACAAGGGACTGTCATTTACTCTACCCCCTTCCTCCCAAACCCTAACTACAGACTCATCAGACTATGCTTGGGGGGCCCACCTGGTGGGGGAGATGCATTCAGGGCAAATGGAGGCCAAACCAAATGCATCTGCATATCAACCAGAAAGAGATGCTAGCTGTTAAGAATGCTCTGACAGCCTTCAAGGACTTACTTCATCCAGGACAACTACTGATAAAGACTGACAACACCACAGTTATGTGGTACATAAGCAAGCAGGGGGGTACACATTCCTACCCCCTTTGCAGACTAGCCATGGCCTTGTGGAACACAGCCTTGACTTACCAAATACATCTTCAAGCTCAATTCCTGCCAGGAAAACAAAATACTCTGGCAGTTGACCTAAGCAGAAATCTTATGGACCCGCACGAATGGAAACTGGATCCATAAATCTTCAGCATGTTAACAGAGAAATGGGGGAGCCCAGACATAGATCTGTTTGCCTCTCCCCAAAATTATCATTTGGAGAAATTCTGCACAAGAATTCATCGCAAAAAGCATGGAAAGTGGATGCCCTATCCTTCAGCTGGAAAAACCTCAGTCTATGCCTTTCCCCCTTTGCCTCAACTCTCCAAGGTCTTACTAAAAGTCAGACAGGAAAAACCAAAAATGATCCTAGTTGCTGCGGACTAGCCTCGCCAGCACTGGTACCCACTTCTAAGGAATATGTCTCAACTTCCTCCATGGTACTTGCCTCAAATACCTCATCTACTGTATCAAATTCTGCACACTCTGCTCCAAACTTTGAATCTTGCAGCATGGCTGATCAATTAATTATTCAAACAACGCCTCTCAGTAAATCTGTGATGGATGTCATTTTGGAAGCCAGAAGGCCTAGTACTAGAAAATCTTATGCTGATAAATGAGAGATTCTGTGCTTGTAACCAAGCACAAGGAACAGACACAGCAAAGCCCAATATTCCTCAGATTTTACAATATTTGATTGAGATGCTTGACAAGGACCTATCTTTTTCTTCAATAAAAATCCATGCCTCTGCCATCTCGGCTCATTACAACACAGAGCCCTCCCCTCTTTTCTCATCCTCTGCTTAAACAGTATCTTAGAGGGGCCAAAAATTTAAGGCCTCCCAGAATTTAACCAACTCCTGCATGGGACCTCAATTTTGTGCTGGAAAAACTCACCCTGCCTCCTTTTGAACCAACAGCTACTGCGGATATACAATTTCTATCTTGGAAAACAGCTTTTCTCTTGGCAGTCACTTCAGCAAGAAGGGTTTCAGAACTACAGGCTCTCATGGCAGTGGAGCCTTTTATTACATTTTACCCAGACAGTGTGTCCCTCAGGACCAATCCTTCTTTTATGCCTAAGGTGGTATCCAGTGTGGCTCTTAACCAGACCATTCACCTGCCAACATTTTACCCAAATCCACAGAACAAGGGGGAGCAGATTCTGCATTCATTGGACATACACAGACAACTAAGATTCTACTTAAACAGGACCAAATCTCTAAGAAAGTTTGAGCAACTACTGGTAGCATTTGCTGCAGGGTCAGAGGGGAAGGCTATATTAAAGCAGGCCATTTCTAAATGGATAAGCCACTGCATTTGCTTCTGCTACTTGCACCATGGTAAACCTGTGCCCAAGGGGATCAGATCACATTCCACTAGGGCTGCTTCTCCTTCAGCAGCTTTTCTCAGAGGAGTTCCAACAAAAGACATTCTAGAAGCTGCTAGTTGGAGCTCTGTTCATACCTTCACAAAGTATTATAATTTGCCTCTCTTCTCCAAATCCAGGGCAGGCTTTGCCTCTGCAGTTCTGCAGGGCCTTATAGCCGCTCCTAATGCTGTTTAGTTCCATCCTCCCATCCATAGCTTTGAGATTCTACCCAAATGTAATGACTGCAACAGTGAAACATGAAGAACATAGTACAGTTGTGTACACTTACCATAAATGTAGATGTTCGAGTGTATTCACTGTTGCAGTCTGGGTTACCCACCCGCCATCTCCTTTCTATACCTTTTCTTTCCTTCACTATGCACTAAAGCCTTTGTGGTGTATTTACTTTTAGATGATGGTAAAGTTTATGTTGCTAAAAGTGCATTTATATATTTTTCTGTTTATTTATACATATATATATATATTTTTTTTTTTTTGCTCCCCATTTGGGGGGGCACCTGACATCTGGGGCAAGAAAAACTGAATAAAATGGCGTCGGCAGCATGTTTTATACCCCTGACGTCATGGAAGAGGAGACAGCAACCAATGCAGGACACAGGACTTTGTTATTCAGGCCAACTGAGGGCAACCTGCCAGCAGATTACCCAAATGTAATGACTGCAACAGTGAATACACTCGGACATCTACATTTATGGTAAGCGTACACAACTGTACTGTCTTTCTTGCCCCGTACTATTAACTGCTTTTTTAGGTGCATTCCAAATGAGCAGAGGAGTAGTAGTGCTGGTTTCATTACTGTAGCCACTTGAATGTGTCATTTGTCATCATAGCTAGTAATAGACGTCACACACTTATGGCTAATTGCAGGGCAGTCATCATGGAGAGATTTTCTACTTTGGAACTATGACTTAACTCTGTATATTATTAGGGGTGGGAGGTTGGTGTAAGGGTTAAGGTGTTTACCTTACAGACACAAGGTGCAGAGTTTGAATCTTACATTTGGTAACTGGCTAGGCTTAAAATGGCCCACAAAGGCAGTTAGCCTAGTACTAATCTATGAATCATGCAGAATAATACTGTCCCAAGACTCCATTGAACCTTAGTCTTGGCATATTAATTCATTATGCACCAGTAAGCTTGTGAATAATTGTTGAATGTTCTCTCTGTAAATATGTGCAGTTATATGTTTTTCTGTGAAAAAAGAAATGCTTTCTAAGTCGTAGTTCTTTGTGACATTTATATGATAGCTTATTGAACAGTGTTGTACTGAAAGTCATAATACACAAGCTGAACTCAAAATACCTAATAAAACCATACATATACTGCATATGTGCATTATATGAGTGCTCGGCCAGACAACACTGTATCTCTTCCCTGTTATAGGTTCATAGATCAGTACTAGGCTAACTGCCCTTGCAAGTCATTTTAAGCCTAGCCAATTATCCCCTGTGAGATTCAAACCCTGTACCTTGTATTTGTAAGGCAAACACCTTAACCATTAGGCTACCCTCCCAACCCCTAGTTAGTGAGACTTTGAAATGAATGCTAACACGAGTTCTGTGTGTGTGTGGGGGGGGGGGTTAGTCCTCATCTCTACACATGTAGGGGAGTATTTTGATTTCAATGTTTTGACATTTCAGCATTTTGACATTTCAACCTATACATGTAGTATCATGACTTTCGTTGTATTGCTTTACATTAAGTTGACAGTATTTCTTGAGCCATTATCCTTTTACAAAGATAATCTGCTGGAAAGTCATCTTGGATTCCAGTTACTCAGCATCACTTAGGTATGTGTGTGAGGTGGCCTAATCTCCCTTAGAAGCTGTCTTGCCCTTTCAGTAAGAGTCAAGGGGTTGTTTCCTTGAATAAGTATAGATGTTTTAGTATGTGTTGTTCTTGGAAACACAGCCATGTTCTTTCTATCCAGTTGCTCTTCCGCTTTCATTCCTGTACTTGGTGGCGTTTTAAAAGTGAAATGAAGTGCCATGCTTCCTGCAGAAGGATTGTCAGTTTACCTGTGCTTCTTAGGAAAATGTGTACAGTTCCATATTCTCTGAAGAGTTTCACTGTATATGGTAATAGGTGGCACACTGCATATGAAAATACTGCAGAGCTATACAGAGGTATATATGACTGAAACAGGAATAATGTAGTTCAGCATTGTTGTCACTAGGGATTTGGTTTTTCGTTTTGATGGAATATAAATAATTAGAAGAGACTGCATTCTTGGAAATTCTTCTTGATTTTTAGGCATTTAGTGGATTGGCTTACTTGTCATTTTTGGTAGATTGGCTAGCCAAGATGACTTAAGTGTGTTATTCCTAACCCTGTTGCATGTAGACTGTGAGGATGAACCTTTGGCCCAGGAAAGCTGAGGCACAACAGGGTGGTTAGTGGGCTGGAACTCATTTAATGCCTGAGTGACCTCACAACAGAGAAACAGACGAAGCCAAACAGAGGTCTTTGTCTACATTTTCACTTGGACTAGTAACATGCCAGTCAAAAGGCATGCTAGAGAAACAGGTGGAAACTATTAAGGCAGTCAGGAAGTTTGAAAAATTGATCCTGCTGTGGACCTGAATAATATTGAACTTGACAGTGTTGTCATAAAGATTCGGAGGTAATAACACCACAGTTTTAATTTTGAATCCCTTGCTTATTCTTCATTTATCCAGATGGGATATTTTTCTGTTTTACATATTAATGTGTATGCCTTATTATTCTTGGCATACATTTTCATCAGTCTTGTGAACTAAAATTTAGTATAGTTATATACATCGGTACAAAGCCCACATTTGGGAAAAACGCATTTATTTTTTAATTTGGGTAATGCATGCATGTAGCTTATTGAGTTAGCATTTTGCTATAGGTTTTACAGTCTCTGTGTTAAACAAGATATTAAACATTTTCAAATATTTTAAGGGTAATGTGTACTTACTGGATTGCATTTCATGTCATTTGCTATACAGACATGAGTTATTTTACTAAACTGAATACCTTAAATACAGCTCATTTGTAATAATGGTCTATCGACTAATACATTTTAATTAGTATGGTAATAACAGAAGGCTATCATAAAATGGAAAATACTGTTAGAAGTGCAGCAAACGGATCGACCTTAAGGAATACCTATGACCTTACACTAAAATCTCTTACATTGTTTTGTATGTTACACTTCCAGGCCCTGTATGTTTTCTGTCAGCATTCTTTACTTACAGACCTCAATGTAATGGAACATTTTTTAACCAGCAAGCTTTTAACTGTTCTGAGGGTGCTGAATGAATTTTTTGTGTATGGAAACACTGTTGTATAAATGTTTTACATTAATAATGACCACAGGTAGTACAGATACACATTTCAGAATGAATCCGCTAATAAACCTCACTACTGTTATAAGAATGTGCATATTTCAAGATTCTTTTACATTTTTATTTTTAAGTAGAGACCAAACTGGAGGAATAACAGTTTTAACCCCCATCACAGTGGGAACATAAGACATGTATTTTTTAAGAGCCATGTGCTTCTGTGAAGCGTGCTTCGGTTGCTTTTTAACTGTGCATTTGTTACAACGAGTGAAACATTTTGTTTTTGAAGTTTAAACTTGTCATATTAAATTGTTAGGCAAAGAAGAATGTTTATAGATGTAACAAAATCTAATGTATAATGTTTTTTTAAAATGTTCATAAATATTTCCTGAGAGAGAAATATTCAAAAAGCACTCTATTACCCTGACTCAATGACACAGAGGGATAGAGCCCCGAGAACAACCCAGGTGACCCAAGTTTGACCAGAGATTTGTCACTGGAGGTTATAGATGGGTGTGGTGGGAAGGAACAGTTTTGCCAGCAGTGGTATGAGACATCCCTGGTGGTGTGGCACATGTTCTTTACCATGTCTGAATTGCAGAGGAGGGCCGGAACTAATTGATACATGTGATACACATGCCATCAGTTGCTCCACCCAGTTTGGGCATGCTGGGTAGTGTATGTGACACCACCAGCTGCTTCACTGTACCTTCCCTTCATATCCCACCATTGGTGTGATCTCAGCCCAAGAGGATAGTACCTTGGACATTCAAGGTAAAATGGCGCGGCTGCTGGTCAGCAAAAGGTCAGGCAAAAGGGGAAGATATTCTCTTACATTACTTATACTGAGTACTTATATTGCTGCTATTAGCAGAGGAATGTCTTGTAACATTCCACCATTCAGAGCTAAGTAGCTGAGAATAATCTAAATAGTGGGTATATTTCATAGTTTAATAAAAATTGTACGAGAAAAAGGTTTTGTATGGAAAATCATGTGCATCACCTGTACCAATTTATTAACATCCTGTTAGTAAAAATTTTTTTTTTCATTCCCAGCTTCTGTAAATGGTTGACTTGGAGTCACTCACTACCCATCGACTGGAAGCAGGATAGTTTCACTCCAATGCAATTAGATACACTTTCATATTAAAATTATCACTTATTGTCAATGAGAATATTTATTGGACAGTTTGACCCCAGATGTTTTGACCAAGGACTGTTTGACCGCAATTAAATTTAATAAAAGCATTTTACTACTTACTATTTTAATTAGGAATTTTACATAGAATTTTAATATATTATTTAACATTTTAATATGTAAATGCTTAACATTTTATTTAATATATAAATATAATTAATGTGGCAGTAGTTTTTAACATGTTGACAATAAAATCCATCAGGAATTTTACATAGGATGTTAACATATTTAACATTTTAAACATTACAGTCATATTAATATTTTATGCAGATCAAATGCAAATGTTTTAAACAGTGTATATTTATATATATATATATATATATATATATATATATATATCTATATATATATATATTACAGTTAGCCCATTAAGAAATTTTGAGCAAATAATATTTTGTTCTGCCTATTGACGGCTTATTTTCTGCACAATTGTGTAGGATTGTCATATATTTTCACTATTCTTGCTGAGTGTTATAAACTATTATAAAGCCTTGTTACAAATCTAGATATGGAATGTGCTCATGCAGGGGAAAAACTTCCTGTACCCTCATTGACTTCGGTTGTCAAGCAGATCTTCATTATAGTGGTTTATTAATGTGCTTTGCAATTGTCAGCTTTGACCTCTTACTGTATTGTTGTCTAGACTAAAGGCACACTGTTTTAGTGCTTTTAACTGTGCCTTCTTCATTTAGTTGTATATTGCACACATTTTGGATGGGTTTGTAAGACAATCTGAGCTTTTCATTTGAAGGATGGAAATGCATCTAGTGTATGTGATTGAGAGTACTATGGCTCAAACATGATCACTCCTTTATTGTGATATTTACATGTTAATGATTTGTAGATTGTCATTTTTTTAGAAATATTACTAAGAATGTGATGGGGGATGAGTTTGGTATACGAACAGTTTCTGTATTCATAATAAATGCACAGAAATAAATTTTATATGTAATATATGTGTGTGTGTGTGTGTGTGTGTGTGTGTGTGTGTGTGTGTGTGTGTGTGTGTGTGTGGACACACAAGTTACCCTCACAAACTTCAAAAGATCAAGACCAGAACACCTAAACTCCATATTAATGAAAAATGAAAATTAATTGCAGAACATCAAACGAGCAGGTGAGTTATTGCACGAGATAACTGTACAGCTGGGTTTGGGTATTTGCGCATTCTCAGCTGCAGTGCAATCTCAGTGTTGGTATATGTAATGTGCAGCACATGGGTTGTGTATGGAGGCTTGCCCTCTTGCAAAACATTTAGATGGTACATTTGTTCCCTGAGTGGATGTTCTGTGTTTGTAGCTTGTTTTAAGCTTTTGTTATTATGGAGTTTGTGTTCCTGTTTTGATCTTTGGAAGTTCATTCTTCTGTACTTTCGTGTTTATATATATATATATATATATATATATATATATATATATATACATATATATATATATGATAAGAGGTTTGTAGGCTATTGGTCCTAGGCCCTTTACAAGCCTGGTCATGTTTTTCCCTCCCAGACCAAGAGAAATAGCCTATGTTACCGTGCAAATTTATGATCAGCACTGACTGCCCCTATCCAAGAGGGTTATAGGTGAAACCCCTAGGGTGAATTTATGGTTTCCCATCCAGTTGTCCAAGTTATACTTTAAAAGAGTCAGTGAGGAGCTTTGTTTAACTTGAATTGGGAGTTTTACAGAGGAGTGGCAGCCTCTGGGAGACGTATCTGTCTCTCCAGCAAGTCCTGTTTATGTTACAGGCTAGTTTAAGGTCTCGTGAGTGAGTTTTGCCCCATTAGATTTGCGGATGTGCAGCATTTTTATTAAGGAAGGGTCTGTAAAGCAGTCTGTACAATACAGAGTATAGTGACAGTGTCTTCAGTCTGTCCATGTAGGTCATGTGATGAAGGCCTTCAGTGTTCTTGGTGAGAAACCTCTGAGGTCTCTGCAGCTGCTGCAGGTCTCTGGTGAGGTACATACAGAAGGGAGCGTTATACTCTATTATTGGTCTGATGAGGGATGAGTACAGATGAGTTATAACTTCCTTTGTTTTGGATGCCATTCCATTACTTGTAAGATAGGCAATGTAGAAGGCATTCCTCATCACTGTGGATACATGATGATCGAAGTTAAGGCTGCTATCAACCTGCGTTCCCAGGTCTGTCACCACTGGGTTTGAACTTGGGGGATATAGTTAATGTTGTAATTTGCTGGGACTTCACCTTTACTGAAGGGGATGATGATGCATTTTTTTGCATTAATTTGGAGTCCGTGGCTTTGGCACCAAACATTTGTCTGTGTAAGCCCTTTTTGTAGTGCAGTGATGTTGTTTTGGGTTTCAGTGATTGCACCTAGTTTGCATTTTTTAGCGAACTTGGTAAGCCAGAGGCCATCTATTTTCACCTGAACTTCTGAGAAATAGACTCCAAACAGAAGTGAACCCAGCACAGATCCTTGTGGAACACCACTAGTAACAGGTGTGCTGGTGCTGGTTGAGGTGGAATCCCCTGCTTTGACTGTATGCATTCTGTCAGTGAACCAGTCGGCTACCCATCTAATGATATATGGCATTAATACCCACTTCATTAACTCAATCACATTTCTTCTTGGAAATCCAACTAATCGACCTCTCACTGTTCCCCTTCCCTCTTCCAACTCCCCCACCCCCTTCTCTTTCACCCCAATACAAACAAACTATATAAAATCTTTTTTTTCCAAACTCAAACCCTGCTGTCTAGCAGCTGATAAATTACCTAATGAATTCCTTAAAATTGCTGCCCCTCAGTTGCCTAACCCTTATCAGTCCTAATCAACAATTCTATCTCTGAACAATATGTACCCCATTTATAGAAAATATCCCACATTATTCCCCTACACAAAGGTGGCCCCTCTAAGGATCTAACTACCATCCCATAGCCATGCTCTCCCCTCTAGCCACAATCTTAGAAAAATGCATTCACTCCCAATTCCTTGCCCACCTCCTTAATCACAAATCCCTCTCCCCCAACCAACATGGCTTTAGGCCACAGCATAGTACCAGTACTGCCCTGCTGTCTTTCACAGACACCATTCAAGATCTTATAAACAGAGGCCAAACGGTCTCCTCCATATTCCTTGACATGTCAAAAGCCTTTGACACCATCTCCCACCAATCCTACTAAATAAACTATCATCCCATGGCCTCGACACAACAGCCTTGTCCTGGTTCCATAGTTATCTCCCTAACCGTCAGAAAGCCACCAAATGGGAGAACACCCTGTCCCCACCTTCTACTCATCACTGTTGGTGTACCCCAAGGATCCATACTTGACCCCCTTCTCTTTACAATATTTACTAACAACCTCAGATCTTCAACCCAACAAGCCTCCATAGTCCAATACGCTAATGACTCTACATTAATCTGCACAGCCCCCCCCCCCCAGGACCTACAAACAAAAATGCAAAAATCTTTCCAAGACATTGGAAACTACCTCACTAGCCATCAACTCATACTTAACCCCAACAAAACCAAGTTAATTGTCTTCAGTTATGATAAACCCAAAACATGTCCGACTCTACTTTCTATCCTTTCACAAGTGGAACCAAAATAGATCCCACCAGCCAAGCCAAACTTCTTGGTGTCACAATCGATGATCACCTAAGGTTTGACACCCACATCTCCCTCGCCATCAGAAAAGTCCACTCCAAACTTGGCAGCCTTTACAGAATTAAACCTTACCTTACAGACAACGCCAGACTAGCCACTGCCCGCACACATCTACTCTCCACCCTCCTCTACAGCTCCCTAATATTAACAAACATTCGTAAATCTGACCTAAATAACCTGGAATCATCCTACAACAAAATCGCCAAGTTTGCCACAGGCCACCCTTACAGAACCCACCACTGATCTGTACTCACCTAACTTAAATGGTCAGAACTACCAAACCTTCTAACATTTAACCAACTGTCCATAGCCCACAATATAATTCACAAACCTAACAGCTGCATGACACTCACCAATCTAGTCCAACCCAACAGCAAGTCTAGAGCACTAAGATCCTCAAATAGACTATTGATAAAGATTACCCAAGCCCACAACACACAGGGCACTGCCCTCTTTTCCCATAAAAGTTGCCAAAACTGTGGAACACTCTTCCTCAATCTATGGCTAAAAACCCCAGCATTCATGAGTTTAAAAACCTCCTTAAGGAGCATCTAGCAAAACACTGGCTCTGCTCCTGCCATACTCCTGGTTAAGCTGCCTACTACTCCCTTACATTACCCAAACTAGCTCATTCTCACAGCTACAACTATTAACTGCTGAAGGCCATCTTGTTTCTACACTTGATTTCAGTTATCAGTGTATACATACATACTGCTTTGTCTTTAACTGTTATGTAACACAGACTGCATTTCTCTGTCTTGCAATTATTGTCACACACTTCTCACTATTAACTCATGCAGCCAGTTTTTATCACTGCCATTTTTTTGTTAAATTTGTTAATTTGCTGATTATTGTTATATAACTAATTTCTTTAGTGACTTGCTTTGTACATTGTTGATTAATACGTGTTCAGTTTGATTGTTTAATACCGTCTGTTTTATGTATGGAGATTTTCTCCCCGGGCCTCCGCTGAAAATGGGCCTCATCCCCAGTCTGATATTACCCGGTAAACAAACAAAATAAACAAATAAAATAAATATGGGTTTATCCCCAACTGGATGAGTTTATCAACGATGGCTGAATGGGGATACTGTCAAAGGCCTTGGCTAAGTCGAAATAAGTAATATGCACTATTTTGTTTTCATCCAAGGCTTTGGTGACATTTTCAAAGAAGTCCACCAGGTTTAAACAAGCATGATCTGCCTGTAATGAAACCAAATTGTGTCAGATCAAAAGTTTGAAAGTCTCCTGTATCCTTGTTGATTAGGTCCATAATGATTCTTTCCATGGCCTTATAGATGAGGCTGGTTAGGCTTATGGGTCTATAATTCCCAGGGTCAGTTGAGAGACCTCCTTTGTCAAAGAGATTACAGTTGAATTCGGGTGTGACAAAATCAGTGCTTAGAATGCGGTTGAAGAGTTCCCAGTGGTTCCACCAGCTCCTGTTTTAGTCCATTTAGTAAGCAGCCTGGGATGTCTGGTCCCATAGATGCTTTGTTTTTGGTCTTGGAGAGAGCAGTTATGACCTGCTCATTGGAGATACTAGGTAGAGGACTGATGATGGGTATATTTTCGGGTATGATTGGTTGGGACAGTGGAGCGAAGTTTTCACTGAACCGGTCTGCTAGCAGGTTGTCAGTTTTCGCAGATCCCATAAGAGTGGTACCGTCTACTTACTAGTTTGGCACAAATCTGAGCCTTCCCTTTAAGATTTCAGATGAAGTTATAGAATGCCTTGTGATTATCCTTAGCCAGGGATACTAATTTGGTTTTGTAGTTGGCTTTGGAGGACTTAAGATGTCTAATTTGCTTATAAAAGCTGTGGAGGGTGTCTTTCTTCTGTTGAGACCTTTCCTTCTTGTTCGTAGTCGGCAGTTTCTTTATCTTGTTGTATAACCTATTTATGCTTAATGTCCACCAGGGTGGTTTGTTTTTTCATGAGAATCATGATTTAATCTGTTCAGGTATATCCGAGTCTGTATACTTGTATAGGTGTTTATACAAAGCATTAGTGTACTCCTCAGCATAAGAGACACTGCTGTCAATGGTGAGCTGAGTTGTGAAACTATTTATGCCATTGTGTGGGAGGCTGTAGTTTGCTTTGGAGAATTTTTTTTAACCTTTTTGCTCGGGGGATGGGGGGTTGATCATTACTTTGTATGAAACAGATTTGTGATCTGACCTTACCAGGGAGAGCCCTACACATGGGTTGGTGCAGAGATCTCCCATGTTGGTGAGCACTAGGTCAAGGATATTTGAGCCCTTTGTGGGGGTGCCGACTATCTGTTCTAAAGCAGTTGTGTTACAGTCCAGAAACCTTAGGGTGAGCGTGTTGGTGCTTGTATATGTTGCTCAGTGGATGGGAGGGATAGTTAGTCACTCATGACTAGAGTGTTTGGTTGTATTGTGAGTGACTCAAATAGGTCTAGGTAGGCAGCGTGGTTTACCTGGTTCATGTTGGGGGACCTATAGTTAACAGTGATGTGGAGGGGATGTCTTTCCTACAATTAGCTGGCTTGGAGTAGCTCTAGGGAGTCATACTGTTTAACCATTCTTGAGGTGTGTTTGTCTTTGATGAAGATGGACACACCTCCCCCCTTGGTTCTTTCACATTCATTTTGCGGTCTGAGTGTGTGGAAGGCATTGCACCCCTGTATGGCTGGGGTACACTCTGTGGCCTTGAACCATGTCTGTAATACTGCACAGACATTTGTGTCTTCCAAAGTAAGAAGTGCTTCCATTGAGTGCCATTTCTGATTTAAACATCTAGCATTAAGCAGCATAACCTTGAGTTTGTTTCTAGAAGATGTTTAAAAAAGATGCCTAAAAATGGTACTGTGGAGGAGTCGAGTACCTTGGCCAGTAACCGAAAGCCGACAGGTGAAGACCATCCTTGGCAAAGCAGCGTGGTCTTGTGGCCATGTCATCCTAGGCTGACAGATCCCACTGGATTGATGCCAGAAGCTAAGACAATTGTTAATGTAGTTATTTTTTGTTTGTAGTGAAGCATTATCCTAGGGAAAGGTAGAATGCTGCATAGAGCTAGGGACATACCTGCCTGGGACACATAATCGGTGAGCTTACTCATGTCTCTCTTAGAGTCCAATGAGGAACATCTCAAGTTCACTCCAACATGGACTATGACAGAGTAGGCAGCTTATCGTGACCTTCTTGTCCAGCCTGGAGAGTGAGACATCTGTGTGTCTCACTATAGACGTCTATGCCTAAGGCATTTGGTTTTGAGGTATTTGGGAGGCCTCTGTTCTTTTGATATACTTCTAGTGACTACTTCAGCATATGTGGGTTTATGTGTTTTGTTGTTGGCTTATGAAAGATGTGAAGTGTGTATGCTGACATCCCCTTTGGTATCTGATTTGCTGTTTCATGAGAGAGAGAGGACATGATTCCAGATTTATAGTATAGATACGTCTTTATTATATTAGTATGTTTCAGGAGTAATGGGTTGTCAGTATGCATAAGGCAGTTGCTACATTGCATCCGGATACCCATGCCCATCAGGCTGGCTGGAGAAATGGCAGGAAGCTGTCCGTCCATTGTATCAGGTTTGTTCTGTAGTAAATAGTGGGTAGAGGGCTGGATGGAACTGGTTCTGCTGAGGGACTAGTAGAATCAACTAAACTATGGAGGTTTGGGAGTAGGTGCCTGCATCAGTGCCCTAAAAACATGCGCTTCTTAGTTATTGTCTGGGCAGCAGTGCACAGCTGTGTGTAGTGCACAGAGAAACAAGGAAGCCTAGAATGGTTCATAAGCAGCTATTTAGGGAAAATTGACTTTCTAAGTCTTTGCGTCTGTAACAGGCAGTACTAACCCATGTTGCGCGATACACAGCTTAGTTAAGCAGTTTTCAAACCAGATGACCAGTAGAAATCCTCAATGTTGTGCCTTTCGGCTTTTCCCGGTTAGGGGTCGCCACAGCGGAATTCTGGCCCACTAATAATTGGTAATTGATTTTTACGTGCCGAGTTACCCTGACACACAACCTTCAACGAAGGTACACCCATTCATGCACGTCTCCATGCAGAAGACGCTCTAGCTGAGAATCGAACCGGACAGTGTCTTACTGTGAGGCGACAATGCTACTGCAAGAGCGTTATTCCAGCATTCCCCAACTCAGATGGGTCCTTGGCTAGACTCATCTGCCACAAGGATGCAGGGGGCCCTCTTAATGTAAGTTGGCAGGTTTAGTGCTCATATAATGCCAAACAGTCTAGATTCAGCAAATCTGAATCTAGCCTATGCTATGCAGTACACAAGTACTAGAAAATAAAAAGTGCAGGAAAAACAGTCCCAGACAGCAAACAGTTGAAAAGGTAAAACAGCAAAACAGTGTAAAACAGTTAAAAGTAGGCAGCAATTCAGTAATACACAGTTTAAAAGTGCAATACAGTGAATAAAATACTTGTATTTTTATAGATTTCAAAGGATGCCGTGGGTTTTCATTTGAATTCACTCCAGAGATCAGAGAGCACACCAGTCCTAGAGCAGCTTCTGTAAACTGAGCCTATTTATATTGTGGCGCCCGTGCCATGACCTAGCAATCAAGGAGCCTCGATCCTCACCACTAACACCAGAGATGGCATCTCGTATATGAGGAAAATGATAAATACACACAGTAAAGTGCAATTTCCCTTAAGAGCACACAGAGATCACAGTCAGTCTGGGGCTGGTCGCTCCCTTGCTCCCCAGGTCCCCAATAAGACTCCACAGTGGGACAGCTATAGGGTCCAGATCTCAGCCTAGTGGGCAAGCTAAAATCTCCAGCACCCTCTCTGTCCAACCAGTGCTTTGTGTCCCTGCCCAGGTAGCTGACACACACACACTTTGAGATGAGTTTACACAACCACACAGACACTTCTGGGGCAGGCTAGCACAGGTTCTCCAGCTGTGCCCCTTTTTCCCCAGACTGTATGGTAGTACCAGCTGCCACCACCCACTAATAATCAGCTACTCAAAGGCCCTTAAATGGTTGTCCAATTATTAATGTGCAATATTATTATCCAATTGATAAGTGTAACTACAGTCAAGGCTTATTAGAGTGGCTATGTACAGTTTTACCAAAGGCATACAAGTACTCTAAAGAGCTTAAATTATCTCTACACAAACCAGCCACAGTTAAATGTTTTTAAAATATTTAATAATAAATAATTAAAACCACAAGACAATACTTTCTACTATACAGTGCTAGTCAGAAGTTCAGAGATCACACAGAAATACTTAAAATAAATCAGTAGTACAGTTCACATCACAGAAAAACAGTCTAATATTTTCTAATTCCTAGCTACTTCTAGGAGAAAACACAGTTCTAACATACTACTTACGTAAAGAGACCATAAGGCAGTGCTGAGTTGGATGTCCAGACAAAAATGCTTAATAATCTGTGGTTCTCACTGTTAAAATTGGAACCGCAGTTCTGATAAAACTACATCATATTTTATACTTTCTAGAGTTCCCAGGCTGACAAACTGCATTTACATTATTTTACACTTAGAGCAGTAAAGGAAATCCAACGTGTAAATTCTGGTCATTAACTTTAGCCTTAAATCAATAGGCAGGAAGCCTTCATCTAGCCGGACTGGAGCCACCTTGTAAAACATCAAAGGCATTGATGAAATAATTTTAATTTCAAAGGACCAACAAGAAATGCTTGACTAAGCTTTCTTTACAGCAGATGGCAATGTTGCTACATTGTTTTAAGTTCAACACTCATATTTACAAAGGATAGAATTATCTGCACAATTCTATCTGGCTAGGCTGGCAGCCCTCACCCATCTCTACCAGTCTTCACACCCCCCCCCCCCCCGGAGAACTCAAGCTATTTTTTCAAGTGACCCTTAAACGCCGCTAGAGAGGGTTAGGTCTATCTGAGTGTACCTCGCCCATTCCCTGTCTTGAGAGGCCATCTGCATTGGCATTGCTACTGGCACTGCAGTGCTTCACTGACATATATGCTTGCAATCCTAGGCTCCATCTTAGCAACTTGGCATTTTGCTAACTGGCTCTGTTTAACCATGTTAGAGGGTTGTAATCCATCATAACAGTGAATTTCCTTCCATACAGATAAGGCTGAAGTTTCTGCAGTGCCCACACTATGGCTTGACATTCCTCCCTGGGTTGGAGCCTACGACTGAGATAAACCACTGGGTGCTCTTCCCCCTCTGAGGAAATCTGGCTAAGTACAGCCCCCACCCCATGCTTTGAAGCATCCACCTGCACAACCAATTCTTTGCTGTAAACTGGACTGGCTAACACAGACTATACTTCCAACGCTTCCTTAAGCCTCTGGAATGCCTGCTCACATGCTGGGTTCCACACTATCTTATCTGGCCTGTTCTTCCTTGTCAGATCTGTGAGGGGAGCAGCTATGGTACTATAACTGGGGACGAACTTTCTGTAGTACCCTGCTGTCCCTAAAAATGTCCTCACCTGCTTTTTAGTAACAGGTGCAGGCCATGCCTAAATAGCTTCCACTTTGGCAGGTTCTGGCCTTATCTTACCACTCTGTCCTAGGTAGGAGACCTCTGCCATAACCCACCTGACATTTGCTCAGCTTAATGGTCAACCCCTGCCCTCTGTAGTCTGCCCAGCACCTCCCTGACATGCTGAAGGTGCTCTGACCAGGAATGGCTGTAGATGGCAATATCATCCAGGTAAGCAAGGGCAAACCCTCCTGCTAGGATATTATCTACCAGCCTCTGGAAAGTCACTGGGGCATTCATCATCCCAAAGGGCATCTTTGTGAACTCATACAAGCCAAAAGGAGTCACTAAGGCTGACTTCTCTCTAGCACTGGGAGTCAAGGGCACCTGCCAGTAACCCTTGTTAAGATCAGTAGTTGTAAGATACTTAGCCCCACCCAGCTGCTCTAGGGCCTTATTTGTCCTAGGCATGGGGTAAGCATCTGAATCTGTGTGACTGTTTAATTTCCTGCAGTCCACACAGAACCTGGTAGTGCCATTCTTCTTTGGCACCCGGACCACTGGGGAGGTCTAGGAACTGTTGGACTCTTGAATCATCCCTAGTTCCAACATCTCCTGTACGTCCTCCCTCAGGGTCTGTCTGGCTCTCTCAGGCACCTTATAAAGGGGCCTGCCTAATAGGCCTTTGGGGTTCTGTATCCACCTGGTGCTGCACTAGGTGGGTGCACCCTGGTTCCCAGTGAACATGTCCCCAAATTCCTGCAACACTGCTCGGATTTCTCGAACCTGGGTAGGAGATAGCTGCTGGGACATTGCTACCCCTTCCACTGAGGAGTTCAGTCCCCAGATCTCCCTCAAACTCCTCCTGCAGTCCACTGCAAATGCTAAGCACAAGGGCCTCCCTCTCATGGTAAGGTTTCATCATGTTAACATGGTACAATTTGTGCCCCTGCCATCTGCCTAGCAGTTCCACCATGTATTTAACTTCACATACCTTTCTTACCACCTTGTAGGGTCCCTCCCAAGCTGCTTGCAGTTTGTTGTGTCTGACAGGAATGAGAACCATTATCTGCTGCCCCATAGTATACTCTCTAGCTCAAGCATTCCTGTCATACCACACCTTTTTCTGTTGTTGGGCTTCTGCCAGGTTCTTCTGGGCCAAGCCCATGAGTTCTCTGAGCCTCTTCCTGAGGTT